>NW_020439147.1:0-40873 GCF_000699045.2 Agrilus planipennis | reverse complement strand
AGTATAGATAGTATTTATTTACCTCATGATATGCTGCAAAACCTAATTAATCACGAATTTCTAATTTTATGTACTCTTGTCTCCGATTGTACCTCCCAAACATCCTTAAAGTCTTTTTCTGATATGTTAAAATTGGAGATCGTTTACAATATGCCCTCTCATCTCTATATCTAGACAAGATTTTCATTTCGAAAAATTTGTAAAATTACTACATGGGTACCTCTACCTAACTGTACCATCACATCTTCGAAGATTTCAGGCTAAAAAATCTGAAACAATTCAATCAGATAAAAAGTTTTATAAAAACGTATCAAAAATTAACAATTTCGAAAACAAAATAAAAACTGTTTCTTGTCCATATTTTACTGTAACTTTTAGGGTATTTTTTTGGTAAAAAGCTTGAGGAATGAACTTAAGCAGAAAAATGTAGATATTGTCAACAAAATTATCTCTATTTATTTATTCAGTAGCCAATAATTATTTCTAATAAAATTTGGACTTTCTGATTAACCCCTGTATACTTCTTTTAATATGAGAAATTATTAAATTTGTTTGTGTTGTGAGACACAGATTTAGTTTATTTTTTTTGTAGAGAAGCTATCTTGACCTCCGATTGTAGCAGTCAAACATATTTGTTTGGGTCATCTTTGCTATCATCAAGTTCCGACTAAATTAATTTATTTGCCATTATAATATTGGAATTTCCTTTGTATTGTAATTAAAAAAAAACTGCTCTTCACGTTCTAATCTGCATAATACCTATTATTTGAAAGTAACAAGGTGTACAAATTATAAATTAACACAATAGTTAATTTTGTATTTTTTTATTCGTGTTTTGTAATCCACGTCATTTATTTTAAAAATCTTATTTTTTTAATGAGAGATTAGCCATTATTAGCATATAAAAGTCTTGTTTATTAACTTCTGTTTTGATTTTATAAAATAAACAACACGAGATTGTTATTAATGTAAAAAATACAAATTATTTTTTATACAGTTTTATAACTCATCGTGCATGCATTCTCTATCCGGATATTACAAACGTGCGGAGTCCATGTACGTGTATTAAGATGACCATAGTAAACGAGATCAAGGGTACCTATGTATGCATCATATAATATGCTTGCCTACCTCCAACACTGCGTAAACATTTTTCTTGACCTTTACCTTAAAACAGATTGTCTGGAAATACCAGTTAATATCGTGGAGGCGTCTTCAAATTTTATGATTAGTGTCGATATACATAAAAATGTCATCACAAAGTAGTTTCTGTTATCCATTCTATCCAAAAAAGAAAAATTTATGCATTAAAGCATTCGCTTTTAGCCACAACCAATATACGGAATACCGTAAAAGAAAATCCAATTACGTAAAATTGACTAATATTTTTCTTTTAATAGATATGCCGGTGTCGTTGTAAGTTGTTCTTTAGTGGCTTGTAGCAACCGCGAGTTTAAATTTTCAGGAATTTCGTTAAACGTCATATTAATTTGCATTAGACAGTTATTATCCGGCTCGAAGGACCAAATGCTTCTCGTTTTTTTAACCGCTTTGAATTTAAACGGCGCTGTTTTGATGCTATTAATATCTTTTAGAAGTATATACCAGGAGCGCACATAGAATATTGAATTATCAGAAGAGACACAGAAACAGTTAATGAATTTTGTCTACAAGTAAAAGTAACTTTATTGGATTTGCAAATTCTAATCCATTTATCAGATAGCGAGACGAAATTTCAAAAGAACTAAGTTGTGAATGTAATAGGTTCTTTACTTATTCCTTAAGACCCATTTAATTATAGCATTCTTTGTGTACGCCTCTGGTTAATATATTTGTTTTGAAGTCAGCCTAGAGTATGTAAATTTATTTAAAAAGGATTATAATTTAAAAAAGATCATTAAGCTTTTACTAGTGTATGTTTAGAGCACGGCTGTATACGGGTGTGAAACGTGAACGAAAAAGGAAAAGTTAGAAGTGTTTGAGATATGGTGTTAAAGACAGACGATGATAATAGCGTAGACAGTAAGGGTTTTAGAAATGGGGAGGTATTAGAAAAAGTTGAACAACAAAAGGCGTCATGGAAATCAGTGAGGAAAATGAGAGGTAGTATTATAGGACACTTAAGATTTGGAGAGCTAGTTAGAGACATTTAGTAGAGATGCGTGTCTAATGTAGGGTTGCCAGATCGAAATCCAAACAATTTTCCTCAAAATTAAGTCGAATCATTAACTCTGCTTTTATCAAATCAAACACATATTTTTTTTACTCATTGCACCTGCTAATAAAATATGCCCATATTTTGTCATTGGGCAAATTCATTTTCCCTTCTGGGAGGTGATTTAAATTGTGATTCTTTTAAAGAACAATAATCATTATACAAAATTCGTCATTATTGATGTCATTTGAAATGTTCAATTTTTCTACTAGATTTAAGAGCTCATTTCATGAGAACAAAGTCTCCTTTCTTCCTTAAATTTCATATTATTAATATTATGTGACAACTTTGTTGAAGGAACCTCGTTCGCTGTACTTAAATTAGGGATGTTTCAAACAAATAACACTACGTAAACACGCTGCGGTCGCTTGACGAATACTCAAAACTTAAAATTACTTTTTTATAAAACGAAATCGTTTTTCATCAGATTTTTTATTTTATTCGGGAGTCGGGAGGACATACAAAAATTCGGGAGAATCCCGCCAAATCCCAACCATGACAACCCTAGTTCAATGCGTCTTTAGACTGACGACCCTGCGGTGATGATGACAGATGAAGGAAAGTAAATAACAATAAGAAATTTTAGGTAATTTTTAATGCATACACAATAATTAACATATACAATATAATAATAAAGAAACAGTGGCAAAAACCGTATTCCAATTATCTTTTTTTTTCTTCTACGATTTCTGCCAGAAAGGGGTTCGAAAAGTTTTTCTTTTTTGTTAAAAGATATACCTATCTATCTAATACTATAATAATACGTAAGTAATACATTTTTATACATTTATAGCAATTCTCTAAGCGTAGCACAGGTGTCAAAATATAAATAATATAATTAAACAGAAACAATTAATCGCGAGATAAAAAAATATATAGGTCGTGTACATCCTTATATGATTTAGATTTATCCAACACTTTTTTATGCTTGGTCGATGAAAGGGAAAGATCAAATTAGACAATAAATGTAGAGAAAAAAAACTTAATACATACCAAAAAATTTTAACGCATTTATTCGTATAGATTCCTAATTTTGCAATTTTTCAATGCTTCTTTTACAGAAAAAATATCACAGTGACGTATCATAACCAAAAATTAAAATAAATAAATAATAGAATAAAAATTAGACATACAATAAATAACGAACAATAAGGGCTGTATATATACAAATACACTTTTAGGGAAGTAGGGATGCATCAAAATGAAACTAGAGGGAGACGACGTATTTGTCAAAAGTGCATGTTTTTTTTTTGTTCGTTAAATGTCACACTGAGAAGGATTTTTTTAACATTATTCTAATGACAGACACTTAGTAATTCCAGCCAAAAAGTCGCGAATTTTTAAGAGCTGCTGTGGTGACGTTTAGTGAATAAACAAACACGAATATACTTGAAATAGAAACGACGCTTGCTTCTTCCACTAAAATCCTACAATAAATAAAATACAAAAATACAAAATTGTCATAATAAAGTTGAAAACAAAAGAGAAAATTTTCTAAATACAACTACCAATAATACTTTTTGACTAGTTCCATCTTCTTTCGTTATATACATTTAAGAAAACGGGTATATGTATTATATCGATTGAATTATTTTTTAAAAGGTGAATAAACAACTAACTCATTGATGGACATTGATGTAAACTTATGTAAGTCTTAAACTTTAATCGCTACAATTACAATATCGCCTACTTTGAGATTTATTTCTTACGTCAATAGCAAAGCAGACAGTACTCAATTAATAGTTGGGACATTCCATGTCAAAACGAGCCCCCCTCCCCCCTAAATAATTTACTCATGAGTGTTTGATCTTAGGACATTCTTAGGATGTTTACTTGACGCGATCGCCCGGCTAACTGGCCGATTATGAGGATAGACTTTTTTGGAGTCAAGTGTCTTTGCTCGATTAGCATATTTTACCACTTTGGACGCTTTTCATTTATTTTATTTATATCACAAATCAGAAATAAAAAAATGTTTAAAATTTTATACCTACAAGGAAATATGAAGAGCAAGATGGACAGTTCATCGCCACTTTTAGAAATACAGCGAAAGATACCGAGTGGTAACACTCACAATCGATAGAATCTTGAATCCAACGCCGTATTGCTAATACCGTTGGCGAATTCATCTCGTTCTCTACACATTTTTGAGGGCAGACGTCACCAAAAGCATACAAATGGTAAAAACAGCCAATAAAGCAAAAAATAACACTCCTATCTCTTCAATACCATCATCCAAATCATTTTCCGAAACATTGAAGAAGACTCTTCACTACCTCAACTCCAATAGTGCAATCTTTATGTCCAAACGGCCGGTGATTTTCAACAAGCGCCTTAGTATCATAAGACAAAACATTTGCTAGGGCCGTTTTGCCATTAAATGCCTCCCAGGTGTGTTGACAACAATTTAGGACCATGCAAAACAAATCTAAACTAAATCGTATTACTTTTCTTATTTATTTATTTAAAATGTTAGTAGCAAACACCGTCAGCCACGCCACCTTTTAAAAGATAATTTAATTACCATTCAACCTTATACGATACAGACTTTGGACAACTGCACCCTTATATCAACCGAAACCTTTAACACCTCCAGATCAACCTAATTTTAATTAAAGATTAATTGAAATCCAAAATAAATTAAGCACCTACTCCCACAAGCTCATCCACCTTCCTATTTATTTTTCATCGTGTATCAATATGGAGTCCATATTTGTGTAATAAACACTAATAAAAATCATATTACAATGTTTTCTTTAAACTGTAAATGATAAAGTATCGAATAGTCAAAGCCGCCATAAAAGTACAATCGACAATCAGATCAAGTAGTTGTTATTATCTTATTATCATTAGTATTAATAATACTATCATCATCAACGGATAAAAAAGAGAGAGGGGCAGCTTTTCCCCAAAAAATATATCTGAAAACATCTAATACACGAGTACGGGCTCCATATTGATCATATCTCATTTAGTTTGGACCTTGATGCTGTTGGTGCCGGTCTGTAAGTTTTGGTTCTGATCATTGGCATTATTGGGATTACGTCTGGCCGATTTCGAACGTATTTGTCCAGCTAACAGCGGGTTGATGGCGTAGAGCCAGTCGTGAACATCTTTTTCGTTCAACGTCTGGAGCATGTAGCTTTTGTGTTTGCTGACTACGCTGAACGTGTTGGGATTGTAGTTTTGAGAATTCTGATCTTCGGATAATTCGACTTGAGCTGTGGCTAAGTTAATAAGAGCCCTTTCTACAGGATCCTTTTCATCTCGGAATATGAAAACGTAGGGCCGACGTACAGCCTAGACAATACGGAGAATTGATAATCAAGAATAGAGTTTAGATTAGATCGGATTGAGAAAAAGGTTTAATAGAGGGAAAACGGAAGTAATTAAAGGGTACTTTAAAAATTTCACCATCTCCTTGGATCTCCTTTTGGAAAGAAATTAAAAATATATATCTAAAAACAGGCATACCAATCTTACAAGCGCAGGTTTTCGCAGTTCTTATTTTTGGAAGTTGTAGAATTCCTAGATTGTAACCATGTGAAATGTTTGGAAGATATTGATTGGGCTTGCAGCATCTCCAAGAATGAAAAAGCTATTATTGCAAACATTTAACGTGGTTATGTAAGATTAAGAGAGAATTGGGGCAAGTTCTCCTCATTTTTTTTTCTCTTTAACCGATGTAGGTTTTACTTACATCATAAAGTATTAGCTGATAACATAAAAATTTACTAGGCGAAAATGTGCAGGGAGGGTTCGTTAGTGGATTAAGTTATGCTAAAAAATACAGGTTACTTACCACCCATCGCTTTTTCCATCCATGAGACTTGTTTTCTATTACATTCAAATAACCTTTCCTGGCGATAACCGGGGAGATTCGGATTTCTTCCATATCAGGAACGTACAGAACCAAACCGGGATCCTTCAGTCCACACGAAGGTGACGCGGGAGCAGTTGGAAAAGGTGCACACTCCCCTGGCAAAGCGACTTTCTCGGGTGAGTACAATTCGGTTGAGCATCCAGAAACCATGCTAGACATCAAACTAGTGCTCATGTCGGTAACATCTTCAGATGGACTTGTGATTTCCGTTTCCTTCGTATTCGAATCGCGTACTTTCCCTTGAATGAGACGAATGCACTTAAGAAGAAGATTCTTCTCCCGTTCGCTGTACTCAGTAGAGTCGTTATTGGCTGAAAAAAAAACATCATCAAGTTAGACCGGTCACTCAATTGTTCATCATACTACAGGGTTTGTCCGGAAAGTAATAGGACTGATTTCCTTCCGCCGCGACTGTACTTCGGAGCGTGCGCGCACCGATTGGATTCGGTAGAGGGCATTCCTAGCTAACGAACGAGCGGCTAGTGAGTTGTCTCCGAGCACCTGGAGAGTCAGAACAGGCTTTTTCGCGCGACGTGTTTCTGTGGGTGGTGCAAGCCAAAAATGCAGCGTTGGTTAGAGCAGAGGTACGCGATTAATTTCTGGGTAAAAGTCGGTAAATCTGCGACAGAGACGTTTGATATGATCAAGCAGGCTTACGCAGATGTTGCTTTAGCAAGAAGTGGTGTGTTTTGGTGGCACCTGGCCTTTTCAGAGGGCCGGGAGAAGGTCGCCGATGAAGACCGTGCTGGAAGACCTTCGACTTCGACAAACACCGACAATATGACTCGTGTGCGCGAAGTTTTGAACTCAAGCCGTCGACTAAGTATTCGTTTAATTTCCCAGATATTAAATTTACCAAAATCTTGAACATGCGCAAGGTGTGCGCGAAGATGGTCCCAAAAGTGCTCACTGAAAAGTCCTGGATCTTTGAGTATGATCCCGAAACAAAGAGGCAAACTTCCGACTGGCACACGCCCAAAAAAGGGAAGAATGAGCAAATCCAAAGTGAAGACGATTGCTCATTGTCTTTTTTGACATGAAAGGCATCGTCCACCATGAATTTTGTTCCTCCTGAACAAACCGTCAACGCCAAGTTTTACGTGGAAGTACTCAAGAGACTCAAAGGAAGGGTCAATCGGGTCCGACAAGACATCGCAGCCGACTGGAAGTTGCACCACGACAATGCTTTTCTTGTGGACAGCTACCTGACCAAGGCCGGCATCCCAACGCTTCCGCAGCCGCCCTACAGCCCAGATGTGGTCCCCCCCGATCTTTTTTTTGTTTGCTCGCTTGAAAAGGCCGATGAAAGGCAAGCATTTTGACACGACAGAGGGAATCCAAACAGCATGCACCGCGGCTCTTATGACTATTCCGGAGAATGACTTCCGTGACGCCTTCAATGCTTGGAAATCGCGCTGGCAGCACTGCATCGACGCAGAAGGAGCCTACTTTGAAAGTTTTTAAAGAATTGTAACTACTGGCTCAATAAATTTTTTTAAATCGACTCAGTCCTATTACTTTCCGGACAAACCCTGTATCTTTTGTTTACCTCTAATATTGATGTTTCCAGTTTTGGCCACCATATTGCACACCTCCTTTTCACTCTTCGTATATTCAGGTTGTTTCGTCTTGATCTGATTGTTGTATTTGTCCAGTCCAAGTCGCTCCCTCAACAATAAAATGTGCCTGACTCTTTCAACTTCTTCCAAACGAGTTAATTTTTCTAATTCCCATTGGTGATCGAAGATAAGCGAATCACCGTGTGGCCTCCAACCGTGCAAATTTTCTTCACCTCTGACATAAGTCGAACTGGTGTCCAGCACTCTCCTCTGGCGACGCTGAACTCCTGGTAACAAACAAAATCCATTTGAAGAAAAAATGAAAAAACAAAGCAGAACCACAAGTATCCCGAAGAAAGAGAATAAATGTCTGCTACTAGTATTTCATTCTACTAGTGGAGTAAATGCATTGTAGAACAACTGAAAGCAGGGAAGAAATAAATCATTCAACGAAACTCTGAAAGATACATAAAACTGAAGAAGAAGAAGAGTAATAGAGGAAAGCCTAAAAATAAAGAAGGATACTATTCTAGGGATCTACCTGGACTACCTGCTTCATTAGCTCTTCTTAATAGAAGTTCGTACACTCCGGTTAAACGATTTGCTTCTGCGTTCCTGTAACTTCCAGAGAACAAGTGTTTCAGAGAGCGAGGTCCAATTCGAGCATCGCGCCCATAAATGACCATACTCAGATCTTTTGTTATTATGGCTGGTCTACCACAATTTTCGAGCTGAAAAAATGCAAAAGGCAATGGGTTACCAAGTAAAGTTTCGTTCCCAAAAATATACCTCCAAATATGCCGATATCGTCATGAATATTTGCTCGCCAGGTGACGTAACCCTGTTAAGTAAAGGCGAATTGTGCAAGGAACTATCCCAGGCTGCTTCGAACCTGAACATCGTCCTGTTATCACCAGGTATTTCTAAATATTCCCCTGGGAACAATCCCAAGGACAATACGGAATTGTCGTTGTCTTCATCCTCATCAGATTCAGGAGTATTTCGTATTCTTCCAACAACTAGTTCTCTCACATCTCTCCAACGTAACTCAGCTGAATCGTCATGAACGATTGTGATCCTAATTCGACGTTGGATGCCCTGTAACAAAGGAAAAAGAAAAGGTTGAATAAGGATAAAAATACAAGGAAAAGGTGAGAATATACCTGATGGAGTAAAAATAGACCTCTGCAAGGTAATTCGTCACTGTGTTCGACTACTGATGGAACATACTCTCCATTAGGAGCAAGTTCACATATTTCAAACCAAACCAGAACATCAACCTTAGCATGTATATGAGCAGTACACGGAGACGGTAGGGCTCCAAATTTGCTCGATCGAACGGGTTGAGAGATTGGAATGGAAGGTGGTTGCATTCTCCGGGGAGGCTGCCTGACGGTACCCTCCAACTTGGCATCTTTATGCAAAGGATGTTGCTGATAATGACCGAAAACTTCGAAAACGACGGGCTGAGATTTGATGTATTCAATGAACGTTTTTGTAACGGGTACGGTAATCTAATGGATAAAGTGGGTATTATTCTGAATTTGAAGTTTTCGTATGAGACTTACGTTTTGAACATGATAAAAACCAAGAGGTGTTCCTTTGCCAGTATTCTTGACTGGCTCTGTTGAAAACGCCTCATCATGACGATGTAGGAAGCTGTAAAAAATGTTGCAGGTAATGAGTTTTAGTAATTTTTATTCAGCGAATGTCTTACTTGAACTGACAAAACACGTCCGCGTATTCTGCTGATATACCAATAGCTTGTAAAACTGTAACCCTGAATGTAAATTCTTTTCCAACACCAAGATGATCAGGAATTTCTTCCTCTTTAAAATCAGATGCTACAGAGCTATCTCCTTTACCAGAATCTGCGTCACATTCGATCAACTCGTCAATCTTAATCGGATCAAGATTACAGTGACCTTCAATTATACGATCGTCGAGATTATGGATATTTTTGTCAATAATAGCTGTAAAAATCTCGTGTTCCAAATCTCCAATTCTTCCGAAACGATTTAACTTACCTTTGGGCGACTCAAACGCAATTCGAACACTTTGTCTAACGCCAACTTGATCAGCATTATCATCCTCATTAACAGCCTGAACTGCGACCCTTAGATAACCTCGAACGTCACCCTTCTCATTAACAATGGCAACTTTATGGATTAGGGTAACCGGATATAACAAATTACTTAAATAAACGAATGACCTTCCGACCATTCTGAACCAGGGAAATCTATCATAAAATGGGTCTCCCCCAGTGAGACTTTCAACGTTGTAATCGGGAGACGTAGGAGATAATTCAGCCTCGTTGTGATACATTTCCCTCATTAATTCTAACCTTTGTCTGAAATGAAAAATATAAACCACTAAAATATTCCCTTTCCATGTTTAAAACATCCCAAGCCGATACAGGTTGGTGCCAAACTAAAGATACAGGAGGTAAGAATACAGTTCCACTTTTAAAATGAATTAAACACAATAGCCTCTAAACTATACATTCGCTGGACATGGAATATACAAATTAAGTTTAATTTAATTTCAGCTATTGTGTCTATTTGGTTGTACGTAAGTGTAAGTATTGGGCAAAGATACTGCCAATGTTGGGGTCCGTCAAATGGGCATACACCATCTGGTGGCAAAATTTATAACTCGAATGAGGGAAAAATTTACATAGGAACTGTGCACGCAAATTGTAAAATTGTTTATTAAAATAATAAAACACGTTAAAAAAGTAAAAATTTTTTTGATGATGGAGTCGACGAAGTTTTCTTCTAAAGTTAAATCAAATAAAAAGTTAATATGTTCAGTGAAAAGCTGCAATAGCACTTCAGACATAGATCTTCACTCTTCACCTACATTAACTACTTTCCAATAAAAACTAACCGTTTTATATATGTAAAAAATATATTCGGAAAATTAGAGAAAAAAGTAAACTAATAGAAGCTTGGATGAAAGCAGTAGGTATCAAAGAAGTGAATTCCGGAATAAAAATTTGTTCACGTCATTTTAATGCACATGATTATATTTCAGCAAGTATTTACCATCAGCCATAACCTTAATATTTAAAACTAGAATCATACTAAAATTATAAAGTGAGAAATTATTTATTCCTGTGTAATTGATTTAACACAATTCTAATGATACGATACAAGTATTTTGAGGTTAAGAACCTACCTGCTGCAATACAACAAAGTTGCAATAATGTGTTTGTAACGTTCTCTTAAATAGGCTTTGCACGTACAAGTCATTGATATGATATTGCTTAAATCACCCAGAATCACCTCACCAATTATATAACGTGAATCACTATTTAAATCCGAAGTTTGTAAAAAGGAGGCAGTAAACTTGACGGAATTTGAAGGCTAGCTTCCGGATTTGTTATTTGTTATACAAACACGCTCACCTTCAACGAAATTTCCTTTCTGAGGCTTTGTGTCAGCCCAATCACATATTGTGTCAATACTTATCATTTTATCGTAATTTAAAAACTTGGAAATTGCACGGTACACTATAGGAACTACGATAAATTTTCCCTAATCGGCGCCATGTTTTTAGGCTCCTCCCATTTGACGGATCCCAATAATACGGTTTTAGGACTTGCTAGCTGACAAGAAACATGCACGCAAAAGGCACAAGAGCAAGAGTTCAAAGTAGAAAGTGTAGCTTAACTGTGGACTAATCAAAAGAAACACGATCTGGTCAGTGACCAAGTTTGCTGATCTTTTAATTTATCCACCCTTTTTTTTTATTATGTGAGTACTGAGTATATGTATAAGCGAACGTTGTGGCCAAAGATGTAATGATGGCACCAACCTTGATGGTATGAGTGCTGAAATTGAAAAACGCTGTACTGAATGAGGACATGACGAAAAACAATGAGCTAATGCTGATTTTCGTTCTATTTCAAAATCAATGGTACCGTGAATTTCGAAAATTTCTTCATTGTAAACCAGGCGCATTAATTCCAACCTCTGTCTGTTTTCACAAAAAAGAGAAAAGAAAAGTGAAAAAGATAATAGATGATATCGAAGGGACAACGAAAAAGTCTACCTTAATTTTTCTAAACTCCAATAATGGGTCGCACCATTCTTCATGTCCTGAACCTCGACTCCCACTATAGTCTTGGCGATGGGACATTCGCCATCTTGATCACATTCCACGGATGGGCGCAAATCAGGTGGAAGGGGTGAGTACAAAGTGTCAGTGAGCAAAGTGAATTGGAACTGAACCTAAATCAGGATCATAAACAAATGTTGAGAGATTCGACTTTAATTCTAACTCAATGATATACCTTCTTCTTGAGTTCTACTGAGATGGCATTTGCTTCCTTTAGGAAGATAGCGTTACCCCACAAGTCATCGCGTAAAGAAGTGAACTGATGGTGCTTCCACTTCCTCCATGCCATGGCCGCTAGCTCAAAATCTCGTTCAGACCAGTTGCACTCTGCGTCAAATAGAGGATTCACTGAAATAAGCGATCAAATCAAAAGCAAAGCCGAAATGCAACATAAAAGCCCACTGACTTTTACTGACACACAGAAAGCTAGCCAAAAAGCTTTAAAAGAAAGTTACCAAAAATGTCATCCTCGTTGTTAAAATCTTCCGGAGTATATGAACTGTACATGGACATGGTCATACTTTGTTCTTCAACCTGCTTCTGCAAAGCATCTATTCTCGCTTCGTAACTCTGCAAAGAAAAAGATACTTTTATAACAATACGTGTCAAAATTCCCAGCAAACCTTTCTCTGTTCTTCAAAGAGTTGATCTGCCGTTTCTTTTTCCTTCCTGAAATCTTCTTCCATTTTCATCAAACGTTTCTCCATTTCGACCTTAAGATCTATACCCTGTTTTTCGAGCAGTTCGATCTGTGCAAAGTTCCAGTCGACCTGGTTCTCATCCACTGTAATCGTACTACTGTTCATTTCATCCTCTTTAGTAAAGTCTTTGTTCTTTTCTCTACGTTGTCTTGCGGCTTCGGGTTGTGTGAAACGGAATACATGATTCTTGCCCACAATTACTCTTGAGCCGGTTTTGAGCACAGTTGGCTCCTTCATCTAGCAAAAAGACAAGTCAATGTAATCGATAGATCAAAAATTGTGTCTTTTTAGATTTACTTCTCGTCCATTGACGTATGTTGTTGCCCCAGCACAAGGAACTAGAGTGATAACTCCGTCCTTATTTTCGAACATACAGTGTTCAGGTTTTATGTGAGGTCCTGACAATTGGATATCCTGAGGAATGTTAGCTTCAGATGAACCGACTCTGGTGATGCCGTCCTGTAACAAAACAGATGTAGACGACGTTCTACTTTTCATTGTATGTAATTAATCGATGGTCTCACTTTGATGTAGTAGATTAGGCATTCGGACATGAACGGGTCTTCGTTAAGGTTAACCAAATGAGGGGTTTTCTTCGGCGAGAAGACACCAACGGTGTTGCCGTCTTCTTTCACGGCCACGCCCATTTCTGCGAAGACAGCTTCCCTTTGTACACGGATCTCCTCAGTTTTCTTGAGTTTTTCTTCCCAAGTCTCATTTAACTCTGAATTTAAATGGTACACACATGTCAAAACGGTTTAAATATGAGTAATTGACTATCGTACCTGCGATAAGCTTCTCGCTAGCTTGTAGCTGATCTACAGCTTCTTCAGCAATTGACGTCGAGGCGTTTCTTGAACGCCCTTCAGAAGTCGGTTTACTGTCAATGTTCTTATTGATTTCTTGGATTCCTGCAAATTGTGGTATCAATAGACACTAAACAACTACGTTGGGAATTAAAGCTTTGCTTATTAAAAGCTTGATGATTGTGCCAATACAGGCTGGCCCGAGATAATTTTACAAAAATACACCGCCTTATTCTTTGTGCAATCCTAAGAATCCTTTTCATTTTTAATTTTTTGGTCTAGATAGTACTTATTAAGCAGTTATCAGTTAAAAAAAATCTAGAAGTATAACAAAGAAAACTAATTGTTAATTATTATTTGTTTACTGCTCCTCGTATAGAAAAAAAAATGTATATTACTTAGAATTCCATTAAAAATCTAGTGGTGTATTCTTCCTCCATTATCTATCCAAACACCATGTGATAATGTCAATGTAAAATATTTATGCTAACAAAAACTTTTGATTTGTTTTGTGTGGATAAAGCATCGGCGTTAATACAATTGCAATTGTTTTCAAATTAAGCAGAAACCAGAAGCGCAATAAAAAAAAGCAATAAAAAGAAAAAAGAGAAATTTATGACTTCGATATTGGAAGTGTTATTTTCTGTTATAATTGACATTATTAAATTGATATTGTTGTGTCTAACACCCCACAAAAATTTAAATTCAAGTACTTCGGTTAGAAGCGTTCGAAATGTGGTGTTACTGACGAATGATGAGGTTACCGCGGATAGAGAAAGTTAGAAACGAAGAGGTATTAGAAAGAATAGGAAAACAGAGGACTCTATGGTCAATAAGAAATAGGCGAGATAGGTTGGTAGGACACCTTCTCCCAATTAGAGGCAGGGGAATTAGGAGGGGTATAGGTGACCTTTATTTGATTACAGTTCGTAAATAGTTAAGGATGTGGGATGTTCTAGTTTTAGGGAAATGCGAAGATTGGCTCATGATAGGAAGGAGTGGAGGTGCGTATCCAACCAGTCTTAGGACTGACGACCTTATCATGATGAATTGAATATTTAAAACAATTTTTTCGATAGTAAATTTTCGTGTATAATTCTGAAATATTATTTGGTTTTTTTTTCTTTAAGGTAATATTCCTTTGTGCAATATGAAAATGTAAAACAAAAACTAAGAAAAAAATAATTCGACTAAAATCGCTTATTTTATCATAACGTAGATGCAAGGCATTTAAAAAACATTTACAATTTGCGCGGATTAGATATATATACATGGAGATCATAAAAATACGATGCAGCAGTCAATAAGCGGGGGGTACTTACTGGGAATTTCTTTCTTTTCATAAATTACTTTACCATCAGGGCCTAGAGCGGCAATACAAGTAATAAACATGAAATTAACCACCTTATTTCATCCTCATTCAAAATATAAACAATTGTGTACCATGTGTTTGTCGCACTTAAATCGAACGCAAAAATTGTATTAATCTATTTTTTTACAGGTAATGATTACGAGTTTCCACCTGGGGGAATCCCATAATGTAAGTATTAAATTGTATTATTTTGAGTTTTTTTTTCATATTATAAAAATTTCAAATTATTCAAACAAAAATTTTCAAAACTACCAATTTGAACAACGCATAAGAATAATTTAATTAGCGCATTATAAATTGTTATTGCCAAAAGGGAAATGCCCCGAATGTGTAAACTAAATTTTAGATAAAGATAAATCGCTATTCTAACACAGGCATAACAATAAACAATACTACAAACGTCTAATCGTAAATATACAAAATATACAAGTAACGAGGCAAAATAACATATGTGTGCATATATAGATACCTATGTAAGTAGAGATGTGATTTATTTAAAATACAAATATAAAATACTCATTTCTATTTTGCATTTAAATACTTTTTTGAGAAAAATACTTTCTATTTTGTTTAAAATTTTCTATTTGTCAAATACATATAACGATCATCGAATGTATTATAGTGGGGACTTTCAAAATTTCCGCAACAAAACTGTCTCATTTACTTTATCCTTTCAACTTACTAACTAGACTAGAGCGGTTGCTAACAGAACGCCTATTTCTACTCACGACAGACGTTGTAGGGAATATCTTAAACACAGAAAAGAGATGCCAGGTATGAATTGCAGCGGTCAGTAATGAAGAAAAAGGAATAACATTACACCAATTGATGTGTAACAAAAATTGATGCATTCAAGCAAAATTTGAACATGTTGTCAGCATCGGTCTTTAAAGAAATTTCAACATGCTCAGGAATTTAGGAATGCAAAACGCTTCTTTAAAGAAATAATTTCAACCAGGCAGTTACAACCCTATTCTTTTGCGTACCTAAGCAACCTCTAACCGCTGCATCTCTTACTATTATTCGGTTATCTCTTTTCACTTTGTCTGCACTCCTCATGAAGCATTTCCTAACTTAACAAGGGCAGTAAATGACTGCTGTCCCAAGTGGATAAAAGAAAGAAGATACATCCATTCTCAAAGATAATTTATTGCGGGTTTTGCCAATTTTGATCGTCTCGACTATAGAAGCTTAAAAAGACCGCAAAGAAATCAAAACTCTTTGGAAATGAATAATCCAAAATATTTTGGATTCGATATAGTTTTACGGATTGTCTTGTCGTGATCCACGGAATTTCGCAATTCCACACGTCGTGATTGACATCAGCCCATCGGTATCGACCTACAGCACCTACCAAATCACCATTCTAGGTGCCAGTAATATAAGGAATGACAAAACGTTTTCAACTGCGAAAATCCATGGACCACTGCAGAATAGTATTGTTTGTTGTATCCTTTGTTTTATTTCTCTACTAATCTTTCTATCCTGAATTATTATTATTATTATTACAACAAAATAAAGGCACTTTTGTGCTCGCGAACGGTTAATTTAGAGATTCTAAAAAGATTGTTAAAGGTGTACGTCTGGAGCGCGGTGTTATACGGGTGCGAAACATGGACGGTAGGCCCTGCGGAAAAAAAAGTTAGAAGCGTTTGAAATGTGGCGTTACCCGCGAATGTTGAGGATACCGCGGATAGAGAAAGTTAAAAATAATAGGAGAATAAAGGACTTTATGGAAGTCAATAAGAAATAAGCGAGATAGGTTAGTAGGACACCTCTTTAGGCATGAGGGGTTAGTCAGGGACATATTAGAAGCAAAGGGAAGTAAAAGTAGACCTAGATTAGATTACTGTTCTAGTTTTAGGGAAATGCGAAGATTAGCTCAGGATAAGAAAGAGAGAGGTGCATGTCCAATCTTAGGACTGACGACCTTATAATGATGATGATTTAAAAGATTATACCAATTAAGAATTAAACAAATACCTAACAGTAACAGTATTTTTATAGTACGTATTTTGCATTTAGCATTTAAAATACAAAAGGAAAACTATTTTTTAATTTTCATCTAAAAGAGTGTTTGCATTTAGTGTTTAAACACTTTTTACAAACCTCTTTGCACATCTCTGTATACATACATACATATATATGCACCGCATACCCTTATTGTTTAAATTATATATGTATGTATATTCTCACCTTCATGAACGTCGATGCCCTCGTTCTTAAGAAGTTCACGCAGCTTGGCGATCTCTTCTTTGAGCTCCCTAATTAATTTAGCATTAGCGTCCTCATTGATAACAGCCTTGCATACAATCTGTTTGGCCCTGTCCGCATATCTACAACGAATGTTGTCCGTATTATAAGAGCAATGTGTTTAACTGATTTTATTATGTACCTTAAGGTGGACAACGTTTCGTCATAATTTATGTCAGCGGGCGAGATTGCTGCTATCATGGCAGTTTTACTATTACCCCCCAAGTTTTCCCGGAGGAGCCATGTCAAAACCGAATCTCTATACGGTATAAAATCTGCTTTCTTAGATTTTTTCGACTTTGACGCCTACAAAAACGCAGCGGTAGAATTTAACAGTAGGTAGAATTTAACGTTCGGGTCAGTTTCGGAAGGCGAAGTCAACAATAAATTATTGAACTAGAGAAGAGTTATTTTACGTAATCTTTCTATGTATATTGTAAAATATGTTGGATACATGCGGTTGTAAAATACAGTAAAAGCTCTTTATTCGCGGGGTATACGTTCCATAAATATGCCGCGAATACAAAAACCCTGGATATGGAATGGTAATTAGTATGGAGTCATAAGGGATACGTACTAAGGTTCCAAAATAAAACCAATATGTAGTAGAATATAATCAATTTATTGAGAAATTCGCAATTAAAATTGATAGTTATAATCACTTTTAGACAAGGGTTTAAAGAATTTAGTCATTTTTTCTTGTTTTGAATTTTGAATTGGTCCACTCGGTTGTATCTTTTATAAAAGTCGCCTCGACACGAGCCAAAAGTACTCAAAAGATGCTGATACGTTGAAAAATAAATCCTTTTCTACTCGGTTACATTTTTTATAAAAGCTTTTTATACTAACCGTACATACTCGATACATTAAGGGGATTCAGTAGTACACGCGCCGTAAAATAAAAACATGCTTATCGGTTCTAGATATCATGAGTTTAATGTTTGGAACAGAGGTTTGAAATTTTGTAGTAATATAGATAAAGCTTTGTTCTAAGGCTTATCGAAGGCCATTTTTTAATTTGTTAATTTCTATTGAAAATACGTGTCCTACAAGAAGCATCAACTTTAAGCACTTGTAAAAGCTTTTAATGACCATATTATTGAAACCAAAAACACGTACCGAGTTAGTGTGAACCTTTGTCTGATACTATACAAAAAATCACATATTTATCTCGCAGCGTTAAATCAAAATGTTTAGAATAGAAATCCTTGTTTTCAGAAAAATTCACACTAGGCACGAGCGGTCTATTGCGATCAATTCCCTTAATTAATGACACCTAATCTTTTTCTGTTTACCGATTGCATGCGCGAATAATGAAATTTTAGCCGCGAATACAGGAACTTGGTTGCAATTTTTTCACCCGTGAATAATGAAAACGCGAATAAGGAAACCGTGAATAAGGAACTTTTACTGTATCTCTATTAGTGAAATAATTAATGGCATTCTTCGCCTTCCTAAACTGGCTCGGGTGTATCAACTAAATTGTTTAAAATGCCGTCTTTTTTATTTATATACTTACCGACTGTTGTTCCGAAGGCAAGAATGACATAAAGAACACAAATTAATAAGAGTTAATTAATAAAAACGAAAAGCATGAATTAGTAGATATTATTATTTTATTGCTTTTATGGTAAAGCGGTAGGTTTTAATATCGGAAGTTTTACTCACAATTTCTGCTAATGCAGATATGACTTTTCCTAAGGTGGTAAGACTTTTATTAATGTTTGCGCCTTCCTTTAACCGAGTCCCTTTAGCCCCAGTAGAATCCGCCCTTTCACTTCCTGCTAAATCAACTAACGATATTTTTGAAACCTTTTCTGTCGATAGATTAGTTGTGCTATCATATCTGTAATAAGTTTCATGACAACAATATCCTATTTAAACTTAAAATCTTAGGCATTAATTGTTTTGATAACATATGATAAAATAAATGCAGTATATTTAATGATAATTTGTTAAAAATAGACTTAAAGAAAGTATTTTGATTTTGAGTTTCCAGTTTTATTCCTTCTAATAAAAATAGTCTCCAGAGTATTATCATATTTTACTGCTTTACTGGAAGGGTTAAAGGATATATTAGACACATAAGTCATCGTGAGTTTCAGGTATCGGCATTGACGTTAAGGATTATAATTTGTGAGAGATACTTTGAACTACGTAATTGGTATAAATAAATTTAAAATAATTGCCTTCAAAAACCCTTAATATTAAACTACAAAACGGAAAGCAAAAAGGAAATTAAATATTTANTTTTTTAATAGTATTTAATTGTTTTGTTCTTTTACACAAAGGGCCCACAGTTTTGAAGTTTTTTAATAAATGATTGGGCTGTTTATTGTTATGAAACCCTTTAAAAAGGTTATTCAACTTCAAAGTACCTCAACATTTCTATATTTTCCAAAACTTGAATGAACAACATCATTTATAAACTTTTTTAAATATTTTCTCGGAATGATAGTACTACTAGTATTAGTACATAGTAATAGAAACCAAAAACTCCATAAATTCCTACTTATCATACAAGATCGATAAGATTCTCGCTCACCTTTGTTGTGTAAAGAAAATGGTGAATACTGCATGCGACCTGGAACTGGTTTCGTTCATATTAGTGGCCGCTACAGTTCTCGCCTTGTTCCCTTCGTCTATCAAATCATGAATATCCTGAAAACTAGTAACAGCCAATTTGCTCAAGTCCTCGACATAAGGACCGAGTAAAGGATGTTCGCGAACCCTCAGGTTGCCCTTATTTTTGGGGTTGAGAAGGTCTCTGACCCGTTCGCAATATATCTCCATGTAGCTGACCTCGACGGAATATTTGACGTCGTCGCCACCGTCGTGGCGAATCTTGTTGAAGAGGTCCTGGCAAATCTGGGGAATTATGCCCTCTTGACCCTCCTCCTGTTTACCCATCATCGTGTATGATTTTCCCGCGCCAGTCTGTCCGTACGCGAAAATGCATACATTATAACCATCGAATGCATGCTGGAGCATTTCTTCTCCTATGTCCCTGTATACGATAAGCTGGGAGGAGAACTGAGGGTCGTCCTCCTACACGAACGAAAAATTATATAGAAAACGAAAAAATGGGTCTCTTATTAAATAATTTTTATTTTCTTCCTGCACTCATTACAGCTCATGTTCTGGTTCACTCTTCCTTCCAAGAATTCTACTCATTAAACTACCTCATTAGCGCAAGTTCGTTAATAGTTGAGAAATGAAGCGATTTACTTTCTTTCTTCCATAGGCATACAGAATGTAACAAGGAAAATACTTTTGCTGTGAAAATGATTTAAAGAAATTAATAACCACAATTATCAATATATATCTAAGTCATCGTGAGTTTCAGGTATCGGCATTGACGTTAAGGATTATAATTTGTGAGAGATACTTTGAACTACGTAATTGGTATAAATAAATTTAAAATAATTGCCTTCAAAAACCCTTAATATTAAACTACAAAACGGAAAGCAAAAAGGAAATTAAATATTTATAATTAATTGAGGCATGAATATGATTATGATATTTCCTAAATTTCGTAATGTCAATTAAATTAACAAAATTACACAATAATTTTGCAATTTTTAATATACTCACTATTTACCAGTTAACCCAATTATTACACCAACATAAATTTAGATAACTAATATATTAGTACGTAAGCAAATTTCGTTCTGCTCATAAACTGGAAACCGAAAAAATAATTTCTATATTTTATTATTTGCCTCTTTCTCGAAGTTGTTAATTCGTTTAATATTAACTCAGCAATTGTTTAATACATAGCCAATAACTTTGTGTCCCTTTACAATAATTAACATTTTTTAGCTCAGTCAAGCATGTAAATACGGAATGTGATCAAACCATTTGGCATTTTTTTTTAATACTAATCATGAAGGAGGGGGGAGTTTGAACCCCTAAACCTCCCACTGTTGTGGCTAAACCATTGACCTGATTTGTCTACATTTTTGTATAGGGTTGTTCGAAAAGTCGTTTCGTTTTTTCCCAACAGAGGATTTAATTGTATTCTTTTGCACCCAACTTCACATTTAAGCCGTATAATTTTTATATGCTTTGAGAGCTCATATAGCAAGGCTTGTGTGTGAAAAATTCCAATTAATTCTACGCAGTAGTTTTTGGTTGGNATGGCTAGCCTAAACACTGCCGTTGACTTGAAAAATAAGATATGAAATATGATAAATGTGCCCTCATTAAACGCTAGGACTAATAGAAAAATGATTTACATAAAACGAGTAGGCATCAGATCAAAAAATACAATATATCAAATTATTATTGAAATATGAAAAACATGTCAGTGTTCGAAAACAACGCACGACCGCGATGTGACACTTCAGACAACTGAGCGGGACGCGAAATGTAATGCTTGGTTATGATCAGATGACATAGTTCATACACTGTCGAAGAGTTTTCGGTAGTTAGTCTACCTACCCCTATAGTCAACTATCCCCGGTCTCCCCTAAACTACGAAAGATTAATAGAGTAATATGTAGAGGATAGAAAATTAATTTCAGTTTAATATTTAATATTAAAATATTACCCTCTTCACGAACATTTTCGTATATATATATATAAATATAGGTAATTATGTAGAGTTGGCTTTGACGATACCAGGGTGCCCGGGTTTAGTTCCTGTCGATGATGTGACAGAAACAACAATTTTCCCCCATTAATTTGTATTAATATGTAGACAATAGAAAGTTAATTTCAATTTAATGTTTAACATTCAATGTTAATAACCAGAGTAAAGGGTACAAAGTGCTGTACGTATAAAATAACCTAGTCCTACGGAATAGAGCTTCTAAGTGATGGTCTTTTGATATTTGAAGAGATTTTTTAATAATCATGTAAATAACTGTAACGAATCCTTAGCTGCTTCTCAGGAAAGTTAATGAACTGATGCCATAACAGCACAAAACTATTTGAAAGTAAATTTTACTTGCTTAAAATAGCCTTTCTTATTTTTTTAAAAGATACTTCAGGCGGCGATTTAAGAAAACAAAATTAATTTTAGAATATTTTTTAATAGTATTTAATTGTTTTGTTCTTTTACACAAAGGGCCCACAGTTTTGAAGTTTTTTAATAAATGATTGGGCTGTTTATTGTTATGAAACCCTTTAAAAAGGTTATTCAACTTCAAAGTACCTCAACATTTCTATATTTTCCAAAACTTGAATGAACAACATCATCCACCTCAGTTTTTTATTACCTAAAATGTTTCCCTTGTTTAATAGATTTTAATAGAAACTACAGCTATGTTTCCAATTATTTTTCTTTGGGTTAGGAAGACTTATTTTGAAAACTAATTCAGTGGTGGCTGTTGAGGTGAAGCAGCTAAAGATTCTCTTCACTTATTTTCTGTATATATCGAGATTATTGTCACTCGCATATTGTACCTACTTAGAGTGCTTTCTAATGTTTTAAATTGCCCTTAATGTACGCAATAAATGCTCAAGTGAAGAGTTAAGCGCGTAGTCGCCTCTCGCTCTGCCAACGCGAGTAGGTTGCCATGCCAACGGTAACGTCAGCGGCAAATGTGCAGTTCTAACGGTCCCCAACTATCCTCGAATGGGAAGCAATCGCGGCGCATCACCCAGTCTACTGCACCTGCATGCTCTTTGTACGTGTACGTTAGTTATTGTTTCTATTCGATTAGAGATATTCGATTTTGATTTTTGAAGATACTAGTTGCCACTGAATTAATTGCTTTTTTTAACATTGTTCGTAATACAGGTAAAGCAAAAGGTTCAATGATACGTATTTTTTCAACAACGTCTATCTAAAAATATCACCTACTTTTGTGAAAACTTTTCAGAACAAACTCTGAAAGTCTTTTGAACAAAGCTTAAAACCCCTCAAAAGCTTTAAATTGCATTTAATAGACTTGTATATTACNTTCTGAAACATAATTCAAACCAGAAAAAGAAACAACTCATTAGATTATCTTCTCTTTCTTCTTTTCTAATGCTCTCTTTTTTAACCTTCCATCGTCATTATCGCTCTCGTATTTTTTTAAGATTAGAGTTGTGATCAGGCGATGGAACTTGCACGAGGCAAAACCTACATAATTTTGAAATGATTTTGAATTTTATAAAACGAGGAGGAAACTAGCCACGCGATTGGTTAAATTACGAAACATTTGCCGCGAACCGTCGCAGAAATCGAATATGATGCTTCTGAGTAGTATTTTGTTACGTCATCAGTGCTTCGTGCAGTAGCTTTCGCAATTTTGCGACAAGCTTGAGACACGTTCGGTGTATTACAGTGTATTATAAGTTCGTAGCGCTTGGAGGCGGTAGGACGTGTTTTCCCGTCTCTTAAATTCAACTTGCCGAGCTAATTTTGTCGTAGAATTGGTTTTATTGTTTTTTACGCCTGAAAGGTTAGTTTGATCGATTCATATATTATATTAATTTTTGACTGGTTTTTCATTACGCGGTTTTGTTTTATTTCGTGTTTCCTTTATTTAGTAGGAGTGTATAATTCTTTTATCTATTTCCCGCACATATTTTGACTTTAATTTGAGAGAAAGGAAGCAAAGTGAAAATGATTAAATATTTTAATTTTCTGCGTAACAGATGTCTATTTAGCGTATTATGAATAGTAGATTGTATATCTATTATTTTATCAGCCACCTTTGAAATATTATTAATTAAAAGTAGTTAATAATTGTTTTTGTCCGTTTCTACAGATTAGCCAGCAATTGAGAGATTGGAACTGATATCCATCCTTTGCTTACTTAAAAGATAAGTCGTATCGTATGGTGTTTTAGCTGTTAACTTTTCATCTTGGAGGCTCTTGCAGTTAATTAAGGTGAGCATACATGCTATATTATATATATGTAGTGTATATATGATATTAAATGAGAAAAGTGTTCGGCGTTACTTTAAAAACTTCTTTATGCACTCTACTTAGTAGGGAGGCTAAATTTATTATATTTGAATACTTTTTCATAATATTTGATTTTACAGGGACGTTAGAAGAACTCCAGATACAATTAAATTGTGTCTGTTCTCATTGGCTCCAAAAAGTGACTGTTTTTATGGTCATAAAGAAAGCGTGAAAGTGCCTTTTTCAAAATGTGATTTGCAAGATCAATCAATGGTTTTTGGATCTGACAAGTCTCGTTTCACCCCCTTTCGTTATTACATGTAATAGAATATCTCTACGTTCTCAACTCGCCCCCGGTGTACAAGGTCTGTTCGAAAAGTATCGCGTATTTTGAATTTCAAAATTTTTAAATAACACAAAATTCGCGTTACTTTTCGAACAGACCTTGTACATGAACGTTGTAATTATTATTTCTTTTGAAGTGTAAGTTGTCATTTTTCTTTTAAAAAAAGAATTGCGAAAAATCAAACATTTGGAATGAAATTTTAATTATTTCTAACTCTAATAATATCTTCCCTATTCTTTCACAGTACGATATTCACACTCCCGTTTACGTCAGTTATTTCTTTTGTGTTGTTTTCAAATGAAAACCATCCCTTTAATTAATGAACGTTCCTTCGTATTATGCACCTCCACAAGTAATTTAATTACTCAGGATTTGTATTAGTTTTTCGCAAGAAACAAAAGGATTAAAAAGAGCAATTGTTAAAATAAAACTCTTGCCTTTCACAAATGTTTTTCTGAATAATGAAATTAAGAAAAACATTAGTGAAATATTTGTTTTATTTTATTTTTACAATTAAATTAAAAAAATAACGGTCTGTATTACATGCCACAAAATAATGTTCTTTTTTAATTACAAAATAATAATACATAGAAACAAAAATGTGTACATGAAAAAGCATTAGATAAACCAACAAAAAAATTTTTTAACAATAATCCAAAATAACATTTATAATCAAACTATTAAAATAGAAGCGAGAAAAACAATAAAATTCCAGCTGAAAAAAATCATAGGTCCCATATTTTTTGTAGTTGTAGGTTGATATCCCTGACATTGATTCATCCCCAAAAGACAATTATTTTTTTGTTTATCTTTTTGCTCTCCTAAACCACTTCCAACTTCAGAAAATAAATTAAATTAGCAGNAAAATAACATTTATAATCAAACTATTAAAATAGAAGCGAGAAAAACAATAAAATTCCAGCTGAAAAAAATCATAGGTCCCATATTTTTTGTACATGTAGGTTGATATGCCAGACATTGATTCATCCCCAAAAGACAATTATTTTTTTGTTTATCTTTTTGCTCTCCTAAACCACTTCCAACTTCAGAAAATAAATTAAATTAGCAGAAACTAATACAAAAAATATGTTTACCTGCCCTTCTGTGGCCTTCGAAACGACGCATAATAAAGCAAAAAGTTAAAGTTATATCCCTAATGTCATTACCAAGACCACGACGTTTCGAACCTGATCCTGATCTTGGTCTGACACATTGAATTTTAACCTTTCATCGATCGATAGTACTCTTGGTCTGTTGCTAAATGTGTAAAACCGAAAGCAAGTTTCTTGTGTACGTAAAAAGCTTCTCAAAAATTAGAAAATCTTGACCTTGATACATCCTGTATTCCTTAACAAAACCCTCAATAAAGCTACCTCAAGCACCCTTTTCTACAAATAGGGGATTCCTTTTTACTTACATTATGAGACCAGTACGAATAGTCGAAATTAAAACTTTTCAGTGCTTCCTTGGTACCTGGTGGAGCTTTAGGATTGTAGATTGCTGAAAAAAAATATTTGCAAGATAAAAAATGAAACGAGGGGCGAATAAATGTTTCGACTTACTGGTGGTGTTACCCCCCATTTCGATAATGCATTTACATTCTCGTAAAATTTCTCTACTGTTGAAGGGTCTGACGCGTACCGCGACCTTGACCGAAGACATTGCTATTAAATCTTCACTGAACTTGTTGAAGTTTCATGAATCTGTAAAAAAAAAACAAAAAGCAATATTACTAATCGAAGTTTTCTTCACTTTTAACGCATTGTGAATGACATCCGAAAATAAAAAAGTTTAACCCATTGAAAATATTGGAATTGCTATCGAGCAATATAATTCATTCAAAACCGATTTTACAACTGCTTAATGTTATTGTTTGATTACTGTATTTTATAACCTTATGAACTGGTTCCTGTATAACTATTAAGCGCTTTCAAGAAGTTTACACACCATTAATTTTCGAAATGAGTTCCACTATATACGAGACTGTTAACCGGTTATATCGACTCGGTTTTTACCAAAAGGAAGTTGATTAAAATTGAATTTTAATATTAATATCTATAAAATTTCATTTAATTTTTAACCACTACAAATTACCTCAAATTAATACGGAAAAATTGTTGCCGCTGAGACATCCTCGCCGGGAATCGAACCCGGGACCTTTGTTGGCTCAACATACTAATGCTCTGATCACCGAGCTACAAGAGGTGATAACAATAATAGCGACGAAACGTACTTATTAGGTCACCGATTCGTCGAATTAATATCATATAAAATAGTTTAAGAAACTTCTAATGGTGAAATTCATTTAGTTTTTATCCACTACAAATTACCTAAAATTAATGAGGAAAAGTTGTTGCCGTATTGGTGCGTAAAGGACAAGGTCCCGGGTTCGATTCCCGGCGGGGGTGTCACTCATTAATTTGTAGTGAATAAAATTTAACTGATTTTTTACATTAATATTGAATATTAACCTCTACTTTCTTAAAGTATTTCATATGATATTGAATTTTGGCCTATCTTTTTGCAGACTTTAAGGCCTTTATTGTTTTAAAACAGAATATTATTATTTTTAAAAAGTATTTTCTGTTCTAATAGATCATCGTTATAGGGTTTTCAACCCGAAAATTGTCTTGAACTTACTATTTGCTAATAGCAATTTAACCTAAATATTTCTCTGCTCCCTTTAACACCTGTTTCTGCTTATAATATGTCTCTAACTTGACCATCACGTTTGAGAAGGTGTCCTAGCAACTTATCTCCCCTTTTGACTTGCACAGGCCCTCTGTTATCTTACTCTTTCTAACACCTCCTCAATTCTAATCTACTATATCCACATTTTTTTGGCGTCCCCTAAAAACCCCATATCTTAAACGCAGATTCAAAAACAATTCTAAGGGGGGGACTTTTTCCACAATGTGGAGATTCGGTTTGGACAATATTAGATATATACCTAGCGTTTAAATTCAGTTTTCACATTAATAAAATAATTAAAGTTTCAATAAATAGAATTTAACTAGAGAAAAAGATAAAAGCATACTTTTGCGTGAAGCAGCGTTAATTGTAAGTTTGGGTTTGTTTCATAAAAAAAAAACTGCCACATTGAGATAATCGAACGTGGGCTTCGAAAGAGCTAATCAGGCTCGGCTTGTTAGTAACACGTTAATTAAATATAAAATGAGCACAAAATCGATTGATTGATTCGATGCTTAGAATTACGTTTGGTAAACTTCGAAATTTGCTCAGCTACAATCACGAAGAGTCTAATTTATTTTGAAAACTGAAAAACTTGCAATGTCTATAACTAAAACTGAAAAAATCTACTAGAAGGAATAACTACAGTTTACGTTGAATTTTTAAATTGAAAATTAGAGAAATACATTTATCGATAAACTCTTTAAAAATGTAAAGATAAAACCTCAAATTTTCTCTAAAGCTTTCTCAGGTGATCACATACATGCCTGTCTGATACAGCCGTTTTTTTTTATTAACATTATTTATTAAACGCAGAAATGTGACTCTTACCTATACATATTTTATTAGTAAAGAATATAAGAAAATCACATCCAATTTTGTGTAACTAATCTAATTGTAAATAAACCCTAAAACCCACAACTTTTATATAAAACCTCAAATGTCAAAGAACGTTTTAGGTTTCCAATATGGAACGAATTTAGGGTTGATGTTAGTGTTTTATTTATATAAGTGCCTCTAAAAAATATTGTATGTAGTACCGTTTAAAAGGGCAAATAATAAGTAACTCAAAAATATATTTCTCTTTTCGAAATTTTAAGTGTCGTATTTTCAGAAATATTCCTGATACAGGAAAAACGTATCCTTTCACAAAAAATACCCATACTCTAACATTCTGTACCAACTAAAACGACTAGGTACATTTTTGATTTAATACATTATAAAAATGTCATAGTTGATTTATTTTTGTATTGTAAATATGGCCTTTTTCCAAAAACGTCAATAATTACGTTGATTTTTATTATTATTATTATAACGCATTTATAAGTGTAGTTTTTTAAAAGTAGAAAAGCATGTAACACTAACAGCAAATACTTTAACTTTTAACCTTTTTTTAGCTGAAAATTTTAACCAAAATTTGGATTCATCATTTGGAAAAACAACTTGCATATTTTTGTTTATTACTTGAAAATTTAATACTATTTGTTGCTAGTTGTACAGGGTGTACTTTTAACTCCAACATAATTCAATATTACGGGAAAATACCTTTTGTTTGTTAAAAATTGCAATAAATAAAAATTAATTTTAAAAACTATCTATCTTCCAGCCTTTATACTGTTAATAATGACAGTCAGATTTTTCTTTCTTTTACAACCCTTAGTTCAGAAAATAGGTACCATATGAAAGATAAGGAGGAGGAGATGAACGTCCTGGCCTTCCAGACAGTTTTTATGACTAACGCTAAAGAAAAACACGCTGAAGATATTGATTTTAAATAAACTAACTGGGTTACTTACCTATGTCAGAAAGAAATTTTTTTACAATTTTTTTTTGATAAAAAGCATTTTACTAAATTGAGAAATAATATGTTTTCGTTCATTTACTGAGTAATTGTTTAAAATATTTATTTTCAGTATATTCTACTAACTGTTACAGAGTTGTCAAAAACAACTAAAATAATTAATTAGATAAAATTTTGTAAAGTTCAAGGTTGCTTCTATTTTTTCTAAAACGAAGATAAGAAATGTATATTCGCATTAATGACGATGATGCACGTATCACAGAAATGATTTCTTTTTTACTGAAAAATTAATTATTAAGAGAAATCGTTTCTAATTTCGTAATAAAAAGGATGTAGAAATTCTAAAAAAATAAAGTTAAGGAATAATAACAATGGGTATATTGATCGCGCAACGGGCAACGCATCAATATTGAGCTCGAAAAATCGCACTTTTTTAAAGTTTTTTCACTGGAATTGAGTATAAAGATTAAGCAAAAGCATTTTTTAAACAAAAGGCAATCGTATTAAGGCGTAGTAACTTCGATGAGACTATTACTTACAAATTTTACGTTACTTCGCACAGACATCAGCGCAACACCCTATTAAATAATTGAAGGAAAACATTAGTAATGGTGACCACTTACCCAAAACAAATTGTTTTTCACTATTATTAATGAAACTGATTTAAAGTTGGCTATTTAAACTAGAAATGTCTAATTAGTTCAGCCGCAACCCACATTACTTCACTATTTAACATTTTGCCCAAAATCTGCCGCAGACACGTTCAACTCTGTGACATACAGCAATCAAAACGATTTTGTACGCGTGCGCAAAAAGCGGAGGTTGAAATCAATAGCGCGAAAACCAATAGGAATTACTGGAAAAACAATCAATACAAATAACTTTTTTTGTTTGATATTATTGTATCATTAGTATATAATAACATTAATTTTGACCGAAAACTTATTTGACACTCCTGGTATACGGATAATAAAACGACTTGTGCGGATACCATTTTTGAAACCAACGTTTTTGTTTTCTTTTTTTTGAATTATGATAATTTAATTAAGTATTAAGAATAGGATCACTTTTTTTTATACTGAAACATTAATTTAATTGATCGGTGAGTTTAACAAACGTCGCAAAAAAACCTATTCGTGTAACTAAAAATGTAATAATCTGATAACGAGGGCTAAGAATGAGTCATAAGTTGGCGCCAGCTAGTTTGTGGGATAGCTTCTGTCCTTAAGGATCGATGTGTGCATGACCTATCCGTACAGAACCGTATTAACCAAGAACTTCTTAAATTCATTGTTCAAAACATTTTTAGATTTTGCGAAAAGCTCACCTTTTTCCAGGAATAACAGCAAATAATTCGGTAACACAGAAACCAAATATTTTTCTTTTTTCAGTTTCATTTGTTTACATAAAACAATATTTCTAAATCGTGTTTCAATCGTAAGAATCTCATTTTTAAGAAGATAACAATAATAACCCTAATAATTACTTTCGAAAACAGTGCCTAATTCAAAAAAGATTTAATCCATTTTTATACGTGTTCATCTACATATACACAACTCCAAAACTTTCTTTTTTAGAATTGAAATGTAAAATGAAATTTTGGAATACGGTCCTGTCGTATGAGTCACTTCCTGTTTAATATGTAATTGTACTTATACGTTTTTACAACTGATTGCTGTCAAGTTCGTAAAAATTAAGACAATCGAAAGCAAGTACGTAGGATTTTTAAATAAGCATAATTTTTTAGTCATATTTTGTACCTTACCTTGAAAGACTAAATAAAATGGAAAGAAAAACACTAGAACTCCACACTAATAAAAAGCACTTTTGACATTTTCTACAGCAATATTGATTCGCTTTTGCGCGCTTTATAGACAGAACCGTATTAGGAACATTTCATTCACGCAAGGACTTTATATGACCTTTCACTTCAATTTTATTAATGCTATTGATACCTCGAGCAGAAATTATTTATATAATAGTCACAATAAAAAGGTAGACAGTGCGTTTAAAAATATTTATTTCATATTGGAAACATTTTAAATCTTATTAAAAGCAGCAATATCAACAGATTGGACAAAATCTTCAAATTCCTGAATTTTCTCAGTTAAAAGGTCAACAGAAACTTTATCATCTTCAACAACACACATAATCTGTAGTTTATTTATTCCATATCCAACAGGTACCAATTTGGAAGCTCCCCAAACAAGACCGTCCATTTCAATACTTCTAACATTTTTCTCCATTTCTTTCATATCAGTTTCGTCGTCCCAAGGTTTTACGTCCAAAACTATGCTGGATTTAGCAATAAGGGCAGGTTTCTTTGACTTTTTATCAGCATATGCTTTCAAACGTTCTTCCCTGACCTTTGCAGCCTCTTCATCTTCTTCATCCGATCCAAATAAGTCGACATCATCATCTTCCTCTTTTTCTGACTGTGGTTTTGTTGTTGGTGCAGCAGTTTTCAAAGGTGATGCAGGAGCAGCACTTCCCAAGGATATTGGTGTTCCGGAAGGAAAATTTTTTTGTTCTGCCTGTGTGAAGGACTTAATATGAGTGTACCATCTCAGTGCATGAGGAAAATTTGCACCTGGGGCCTTTCCAATGCTGTTCAAAGTTTGTATATCTACTTGGGTGGGCTGGTATCTAAATTTAAAATTATAAGAACATGTGCTATATATACATTTTTAACGTATTCCTTACCCACTTAAATAGCTCTTATCTTCTAAATAACTGTTCAATTGGGTAATACCTGCTTCAGTTTTTAAATCACCAACGGCCATTATAAAATTAATATTTAAAATATATAATATAAAGCTACTAGGTTAACGGACGTTTTCGCCGGAAAGAGCCGGAAATGCAAAAGGTTGTCAAACTGACAGTTGTTCAATGACGTGTTATGTAAGAATAGTAACCATAGAAAAATAGTAACTAAAGATACAAGTCTCGGGAACATTAAAATTTACAATTTTATAGACGGGTGGTAATCTCAAACGAATAGGTTAAAGGTTATTTTTTTTTAAATCAATAAACATTAACAGCCAAAAAAGATCTCAAGCTCTGAATAATAAGTTTGTTGGTTGTAATGAGTACAATAAAACTTCGGATACGTATGTATAAGTATTTACGGCCTTAAATTTGATAATTCCTTTAATAGCGTTNGACATATCTTAAGATCAGCTGGAATTGTTAATTTTATTTTTGTATTTACTATATTTTCAATAATGGCAATTATTTTTTTGTCAATTTGACATTTTTATTAATTATACAGAGGTACTGGTTCCTTTTTACAGTAGTACTTAGTTTTATAAATTGTATAGCAGTTTTTAAGCGTAATTTTTAGGAAGAAATCCGTTTAGTATATGTATTTGTAACATTTTGACATTTAGGTTAGAAACCATTATGTAATAAACAAATAATTTGCAGAATGCTCAGAACAACGGTAGGAAGAACCCTTGGTAGGTACCAGTGGGGACAAAAGCAATTAGCTTTGTTAAGAGGAACGAGTACTACAGTACCCAAACCAGAGAAAATAGAAGTATTTATCGATGACAAACCAGTGTATGTTGAACCAGGAACAACAATTCTGCAAGCTGCGGCCTTGATAGGCATCGAAATTCCTCGGTTTTGCTACCATGAACGACTTGCAGTGGCTGGAAATTGTAGGATGTGTTTAGTAGAAGTAGAAAAGTCTCCAAAACCCGTTGCATCTTGTGCTATGCCTGTTATGAAAGGTATTTTAAGATACTAATGATTTAAAACAGTACAGTTTTTGTAAACATATAAATTTTTTAGGATGGCGAATAAAAACAAATTCAGACATGACAAGGAAAGCCAGAGAGGGTGTGATGGAGTTTTTGTTAGTAAACCATCCCTTAGATTGTCCCATATGTGATCAAGGTGGAGAATGTGATTTGCAAGATCAATCAATGGTTTTTGGATCTGACAAGTCTCGTTTCACCGATATTGAATTTTCTGGTAAAAGAGCAGTAGAAGATAAAAATTTGGGTCCTTTAATTAAAACTGTAATGACTCGTTGTATTCATTGCACCAGATGCATTCGATTTGCTTCTGAAGTTGCAGGCATTGATGATTTAGGTAAGAAGTCAATCATGTACAATTTATTAATTAACTATGTTTTATTTTTTATGTTAGGTACAACTGGCAGAGGCAACGAAATGCAAATAGGAACTTATGTAGACAAATTTTTTTTGTCAGAAGTTTCTGGCAATGTAATAGACCTCTGCCCTGTAGGTGCATTAACTAGTAAGCCTTATGCATTCACGGCAAGACCCTGGGAGACTCGTAGAATAAATTCAATTGATGTATCAGATGCTGTAGGTTCAAATATAGTTGTCTGTGCCAGAACTGGTGACGTAATGCGAATATTGCCACGAACTAATGAAGAAGTTAATGAAGAATGGTAAGTTGGATTTTTCATTTTTTAAAAATTCGCTTCTTGTTTAATAATAAATTAAATACAATAACATTTTATATTCATAATAACTTTGTCATTTAGGTTATCAGATAAGGCAAGATTTTCTTACGACGGCTTAAAATGCCAACGATTAGTATCACCAATGCTTAGAGATTGTAGTGGTGAATTAAAGATGGTAGATTGGGAAGCTGCCCTCCTAGCAGTGGCTGACAAATTAGGAAATGCAGGTAAAATAAGCATTTATCAATAATTGTAATTGTTTTAATTAATTAATTTGTTTTTCTAGGACCGAAAGTCTGTGGAATAGCTGGCAGTTTGGCTGATGCAGAATCGATGGTTCTTCTCAAGGATCTTGTTAACGTGTTGGGATCAGAGTTACTCTTTACAGAAAAGTCGTTCCCCTTAACGGGTTCTGGAACTGATTTAAGAACAAATTATTTATTTAACAACGGAATAGCAAAGGTTGAGGAAGCAGATGTGATATTATTAGTAGGAACAAATCCTCGATTAGAAGCTCCCTTAATTAATACCAGAATAAGGAAGGCATTCGTACACAATGATGCTCAGGTAGACTGAATAACTCTTCTGTCCTGTACCATTTCAACTATCCTCATTTTCATCTACAGATTGCAGTATTGGGTCCTTGTTTGGACTTAAACTACACTTACGAGTACTTAGGAGACGATCCAAGTGTCTTAAGATGCATTCTAGATGCCTCACATCAGTTTCATAAAACTTTAATGTGTGCCATGAAACCTCTAATTATCGTGGGTTCAGATACACTTAATAGAAGAGATGCAGCTGGTATTATCACCGTCTTGCAAACAATTGCCAACAAAAAGAAGAACGTTACCGATTGGAAAGTGTTTAACGTTTTGCATAAAACAGCTAGTCAGGTAGCTGCTTTAGATATCGGTTACAAGCCAGGTATTGAATGTCTTAAGCCTGAAATGAAGAATGTCAAAGTTTTGTACCTATTAGGGGCTGATGAAGGCTCCTTTCACAGAAAAGAATTCCCAGATGACACCTTTATCATTTATCAAGGTAATTTTCTGTAAGGTAATTTTTTATTAACTCGTGATATGTTTTATTTCTTTGTGGTTTCTCCAAAGGTTACAAATATATTGAAAAAACCACAAAGGGTGCCTGTGTATACTTCCTTTCAGTTATTGTGTTTTCTTGTGGCAATACAAATAAATAAATAAATAAATAAAATTTGCAATGCATTTTAAGTTAAGCTATACTTAATTAACGACAAATTAACAAGTAAATATTAACGTAAAATGTTTCCTAGTTAAGTTTTACGATAATTTTATTTACAGGTCATCATGGAGATTATGGTGCGACCATGGCTGACGTGGTTCTGCCCGGAGCTGCGTATACCGAAAAACAAGCGACATACGTGAATACAGAAGGTCGTACTCAAGAGACAATAATGGCCGTGTCGCCCCCAGGCTTAGCTCGCGAAGACTGGAAAATAATACGAGCCCTTTCAGAGATCGTTGGATATCGTTTACCTTACGACACATTGGATGAAGTCAGAAATAGGCTGCAAGAAATTGCCCCCCATCTCACCCGATATAACAACTTGGAACAGAACAGCTTTTCCGGAGAAGCAGCACAGTTGGCACAGGTAAATTAATTATTCAATTTTTACTTCTGCTTTAAATAAAATAAATTAGCTTTTCTCTTTCTAAGTTTGAAGTAAATTTCATTATCATATTGCATACATATTACTTAATATTTGCAATTAGTAGCATATTATTAAGTAATTTATTCAATAATTAGGTATATTACGTAGTGTTTTAGTTATTACCATACTATTGGATATTATTTCCAATTATTTTTATATTATTAGATAATAACATTTTAAAACAGCTTTGTATTTTTGTAGGAATCAGATGTGCCTCTTGTTGATGCTCCATTGTGTGTCAGCCAAACTGCATTGGAAGACTTTTATATGACTGATGTTATAAGTCGAGCATCCTCTACAATGGCAAAATGTGTTGCCGCAATGCAAAAACAGAGGCAGTCAAGATATTAAATAAGAGAAATATCCATTCGTCGTAAATAAATGTATATTTATTAATTTTAGCAAAGAAAATGAAATCCTGCGATAGCAATTGTTACATTTAAGTTGTAATATTTTCAAATAAACATTTTACTGTCTCATTTATTTATTTTATAGCAATAATTACCTTAAAATAATGTAGGAAAACTTTTAAAATTGTATTAATTTCCAGATATTTAATTGATTATTTATAGAACACTAAATTAAAATTACTAAATAATTATTACACTGTAACTTATAATTAATTTTACTTTTTATCACTCCACTGAAACTCATTTGTGGTACAAAAGCTTAAGTTTTTAGCAACATGTATAGATAGATAATAGACCAATTATGTAACTTGTAGCAATTATTGTAATGCAATTAGTTTGTATAGTACATAGCACTATAATACTTCATCATAGCTTACTGTTAATATAACAATTGTATATTTTGTTCATACATTAGAAAGTTATTAGGGAGTCGACATGTATTACTTGTGTATATTTGAGAACTGTTTCTTTCATACTAAAAATCATTAACAGGCTTTGATGTTTTCCAGATTGGATGAAATATTTTAATGTATTTGTTAATCTTTTGGAAAATTTCCAAAATCATCAAGTTCTTACTAAGTTGCATGTGCAGTTTAGTGGTAGTGAATTCTGATGAGTGAAAAATACTTGGCTTGGCTTCCTTAGAGTGAACTTGGATTAGAAATAACCAGGACACCGGGGGTAACCAGGTGATGTGAGTAAAAAGGGTAATTGCCATAAGAAAATTTGGATTGCACTTTGGAATTATAAAGAAAGGTAGGACTTTAGCATTTTTTCTTATTAATTACAATATAAAGTTGTTATTGTTTTAGTTCCTCGAACTATCCGCCTTCGAAGTTCTTTTTAAGTATTTTTGGATTGTTGACTATGGAAGTGCACACAGAAATGCTGTTATTGTAGAATTGTTCTTTCCAAACCATCGACACTACATTAAAAAGGTAGGATTAATTTTTTCGTACTTTTCTTCAAATTTAAAATTAACTTCTCCCTATTTAAATGATCCTAAAAGTCCCCAAATGTATTCAAGTTTAAAATAAGAAACTACCGGGGTGCACTTTGAACTCCCAATTTAAAAACGTCCTTTTTAGTTCCTGATAAAATAATTTCGCTTATCCTAAATGAGCCAACAGTACAAAATTACATATATTAAAATTATTGTGAGGTTTCAGTGAAAAAGAAATATACTTAGAAATTACCGGGGTTCACTTTCAACCCCAAATCTAAAAAGTACTACTAAATATTTTGAACCATCTTTTTAAAAACGAAGTCCTTAAAGGAATTACAACTACTGCTGCACTGACGATAAAAATACTTTGCAGTACAGTGGGTTGCCTATAAGAGCAACCACAAACAATATTTAAAAATGTTTATTTTAAGTTTAAATTGTATTATACCGTCGCCACACACTGAAATTAATCGAGTGGGCTACAGTCTAGACAAAGTTAGAAATATACAGTGTGACTCGAAATTTTTAAACAATTACCTTTTCTGATTTTAATAAAATAATCTGTACAAATTTCTTTAGTACGAAGTTATTTTGATTTCATAATACAAAAACCTTAATGTAAATTAATGTTTTTCACTTTGTTTTGAATATCTGTCTGAATCGTGTACTTTTGCGTTGTGTACTGTACATTACGACTGTTGATACGTTCTTATAATTAAAAGTTAAGTATTTTGTACAAAGATTTAGAATTTTGTAAAACAGTTGTTTCTATCGTACTATAACAAGAAATTTTATGGTTCTTTGTTTTCAACTTTTTTTGTTGAAAAGGGGACTCCCAAAAAAACATGTACGGTACTAATGCACCGGGCTCTTAATACGATAAATTGGTGCAATACAATTATAGCTCATTCCTGTTTCCTCAGTTTTCATCTCACAATCAGTTAATTTGTTGGTGTATTTAGTATTATTCATGAAGTCATCTGCACTGGCTAGTATGTTGGGTTGTATTTCGGAACACACCCATGCTCTATGATTGATCTATAGGTAGAATAATTGTTCAATCTATGAGATACACTATTTCAATGTTTTATCNTCAATTTCTCCTTTATTAAATCAACTGAAAATAGCAAAATGTATCAAGTTGTTATAGAGTATCAGTGAAAAGTATTTTATGGTTGGAAATTTCCCTGAATATGCATTCAACTCCCAATTTGAAAAGGTTGCTTTTCTTTCTTCATAAATTAATTTTAAAAACTATCTATCTTCCAGCCTTTATACTGTTAATAATGACAGTCAGATTTTTCTTTCTTTTACAACCCTTAGTTCAGAAAATAGGTACCATATGAAAGATAAGGAGGAGGAGATGAACGTCCTGGCCTTCCAGACAGTTTTTATGACTAACGCTAAAGAAAAACACGCTGAAGATATTGATTTTAAATAAACTAACTGGGTTACTTACCTATGTCAGAAAGAAATTTTTTTACAATTTTTTTTTGATAAAAAGCATTTTACTAAATTGAGAAATAATATGTTTTCGTTCATTTACTGAGTAATTGTTTAAAATATTTATTTTCAGTATATTCTACTAACTGTTACAGAGTTGTCAAAAACAACTAAAATAATTAATTAGATAAAATTTTGTAAAGTTCAAGGTTGCTTCTATTTTTTCTAAAACGAAGATAAGAAATGTATATTCGCATTAATGACGATGATGCACGTATCACAGAAATGATTTCTTTTTTACTGAAAAATTAATTATTAAGAGAAATCGTTTCTAATTTCGTAATAAAAAGGATGTAGAAATTCTAAAAAAATAAAGTTAAGGAATAATAACAATGGGTATATTGATCGCGCAACGGGCAACGCATCAATATTGAGCTCGAAAAATCGCACTTTTTTAAAGTTTTTTCACTGGAATTGAGTATAAAGATTAAGCAAAAGCATTTTTTAAACAAAAGGCAATCGTATTAAGGCGTAGTAACTTCGATGAGACTATTACTTACAAATTTTACGTTACTTCGCACAGACATCAGCGCAACACCCTATTAAATAATTGAAGGAAAACATTAGTAATGGTGACCACTTACCCAAAACAAATTGTTTTTCAGTATTATTAATGAAACTGATTTAAAGTTGGCTATTTAAACTAGAAATGTCTAATTAGTTCAGCCGCAACCCACATTACTTCACTATTTAACATTTTGCCCAAAATCTGCCGCAGACACGTTCAACTCTGTGACATACAGCAATCAAAACGATTTTGTACGCGTGCGCAAAAAGCGGAGGTTGAAATCAATAGCGCGAAAACCAATAGGAATTACTGGAAAAACAATCAATACAAATAACTTTTTTTGTTTGATATTATTGTATCATTAGTATATAATAACATTAATTTTGACCGAAAACTTATTTGACACTCCTGGTATACGGATAATAAAACGACTTGTGCGGATACCATTTTTGAAACCAACGTTTTTGTTTTCTTTTTTTTGAATTATGATAATTTAATTAAGTATTAAGAATAGGATCACTTTTTTTTATACTGAAACATTAATTTAATTGATCGGTGAGTTTAACAAACGTCGCAAAAAAACCTATTCGTGTAACTAAAAATGTAATAATCTGATAACGAGGGCTAAGAATGAGTCATAAGTTGGCGCCAGCTAGTTTGTGGGATAGCTTCTGTCCTTAAGGATCGATGTGTGCATGACCTATCCGTACAGAACCGTATTAACCAAGAACTTCTTAAATTCATTGTTCAAAACATTTTTAGATTTTGCGAAAAGCTCACCTTTTTCCAGGAATAACAGCAAATAATTCGGTAACACAGAAACCAAATATTTTTCTTTTTTCAGTTTCATTTGTTTACATAAAACAATATTTCTAAATCGTGTTTCAATCGTAAGAATCTCATTTTTAAGAAGATAACAATAATAACCCTAATAATTACTTTCGAAAACAGTGCCTAATTCAAAAAAGATTTAATCCATTTTTATACGTGTTCATCTACATATACACAACTCCAAAACTTTCTTTTTTAGAATTGAAATGTAAAACAAATGAAATTTTGGAATACGGTCCTGTCGTATGAGTCACTTCCTGTTTAATATGTAATTGTACTTATACGTTTTTACAACTGATTGCTGTCAAGTTCGTAAAAATTAAGACAATCGAAAGCAAGTACGTAGGATTTTTAAATAAGCATAATTTTTTAGTCATATTTTGTACCTTACCTTGAAAGACTAAATAAAATGGAAAGAAAAACACTAGAACTCCACACTAATAAAAAGCACTTTTGACATTTTCTACAGCAATATTGATTCGCTTTTGCGCGCTTTATAGACAGAACCGTATTAGGAACATTTCATTCACGCAAGGACTTTATATGACCTTTCACTTCAATTTTATTAATGCTATTGATACCTCGAGCAGAAATTATTTATATAATAGTCACAATAAAAAGGTAGACAGTGCGTTTAAAAATATTTATTTCATATTGGAAACATTTTAAATCTTATTAAAAGCAGCAATATCAACAGATTGGACAAAATCTTCAAATTCCTGAATTTTCTCAGTTAAAAGGTCAACAGAAACTTTATCATCTTCAACAACACACATAATCTGTAGTTTATTTATTCCATATCCAACAGGTACCAATTTGGAAGCTCCCCAAACAAGACCGTCCATTTCAATACTTCTAACATTTTTCTCCATTTCTTTCATATCAGTTTCGTCGTCCCAAGGTTTTACGTCCAAAACTATGCTGGATTTAGCAATAAGGGCAGGTTTCTTTGACTTTTTATCAGCATATGCTTTCAAACGTTCTTCCCTGACCTTTGCAGCCTCTTCATCTTCTTCATCCGATCCAAATAAGTCGACATCATCATCTTCCTCTTTTTCTGACTGTGGTTTTGTTGTTGGTGCAGCAGTTTTCAAAGGTGATGCAGGAGCAGCACTTCCCAAGGATATTGGTGTTCCGGAAGGAAAATTTTTTTGTTCTGCCTGTGTGAAGGACTTAATATGAGTGTACCATCTCAGTGCATGAGGAAAATTTGCACCTGGGGCCTTTCCAATGCTGTTCAAAGTTTGTATATCTACTTGGGTGGGCTGGTATCTAAATTTAAAATTATAAGAACATGTGCTATATATACATTTTTAACGTATTCCTTACCCACTTAAATAGCTCTTATCTTCTAAATAACTGTTCAATTGGGTAATACCTGCTTCAGTTTTTAAATCACCAACGGCCATTATAAAATTAATATTTAAAATATATAATATAAAGCTACTAGGTTAACGGACGTTTTCGCCGGAAAGAGCCGGAAATGCAAAAGGTTGTCAAACTGACAGTTGTTCAATGACGTGTTATGTAAGAATAGTAACCATAGAAAAATAGTAACTAAAGATACAAGTCTCGGGAACATTAAAATTTACAATTTTATAGACGGGTGGTAATCTCAAACGAATAGGTTAAAGGTTATTTTTTTTTAAATCAATAAACATTAACAGCCAAAAAAGATCTCAAGCTCTGAATAATAAGTTTGTTGGTTGTAATGAGTACAATAAAACTTCGGATACGTATGTATAAGTATTTACGGCCTTAAATTTGATAATTCCTTAGGTTAATATTTTAGTATTAATCATTAAACTGAAATTATCTTTTTATTATCTAAATATTATCCCCAAATTAATGGGGAAAAATTGTTGCTGCTGTCACACCCTCGCCGGGATTCGAACCCCGGACTCCCTAATTTTTATGCATCAGTACTCTACCAGTAGGGGAGACCGGGAAT
>NW_020439146.1:47807-49514 GCF_000699045.2 Agrilus planipennis | reverse complement strand
TTTTCTTATAAATGATGCTTAGTAATTCAATTATAATAACAATAGCTTATTCATTCAGGTTTACTTATGCATAATTACTTTCTCGATATTATAGTTCTGAAATATGTTATATATATATTTGACTGAAAAATCGGATGAGTCAATTCCCCACCCTAGGGCACTTGAACCGAGGTCTGGGGAGAGTTGAACATTGCTATTTTGGGAAAATAAAAATACTTTGTAACTTAAATCACCGATATATTAAACAAAACATCACAAAATGAAATGAAATTACAAGGAAACACAGTTATTGCTTTTCTTATAAAGTAAAAAAAACTTCAACATATTCCTTAACATTCCACAATCAACATAATTATTAACAAAATTAAACATTCAATGTTTCTTTAATCAAACTTGTTGGTCTTTCTTAACCGTTAGTTTAAATTATATTCTTATTCTAGCCATTTGGTATCATCAATCAGCCCCAATAATTACTTTCTGGTCACATTCATGACAAATGAAATCGTCAATATCTTGTGTACGTCCTACACAATCTGCGGTATAAACGACATAGAAGCATGGTCATAATTTCTTCTGATTGACAAACAAAACAATACCAGTGATCATTCACGTCAGGATTTTCTGCAAAAACACTATCACTGAAACTGTCAGAGTAAGCAACATCTTCGTCTTCACACTCAGTTTCACTATCATCATAATAATTTTTTTCCTGTTTTCTTTCTCTGGGCTTTTTGTCTTGAACCTTGTTTAGTTTTCAATGTTTTCTGTCCTTTATTTTTTCCTGGAAAGTAGGGAAATGTTTTCTTTCCTCTAATTTTTCCTGGAAAGTAGGGAAATGTTTTCTTTCCTTTAATTTTTCCTGGAAAGTAAGGCAGAGTGTAGAAAGTTATTTACAAAAAAAGCGATAAGATAGTTATGGTTAAATAAATTCAAAGCCGGTAAGAACGGTATTAGTGCAAGTCTACATGCCTACATCATCTTACAGCGATGAAGACGTAGAAGCAATTTAAGCAGATATAGAAGACGTGTTTACTTTAGTGAAAGGACAGGACAACAATAGTTTTAGGAGATTGTAGATGGGATACAGGAGGAAATTCTAAAGCATGCAGGACAAGAGGTTAGAGATCGTTTGTGTAAGCTAGTTAGTCACATTTACGAAACGGGGAAAGTCCCAGAGGATTATAAACGGAACGTAGTAGTAACATTACCTAAGAAGAGGGGCGCGGATAGGTGCGAGACATTTCGAACAATTAGCTTAACTCCCCATGCATCAAAAATCTTAACTACAATTGTACAGAGGAGGATGGAAAAAAGGGCGGAAGAACTATTGTGGGCAGATCAATTTGGGTTTAGAAGAAATAGAGGAACGCGGGAGGCCATTCCAGCTTTACGGGTAACAATAGAGAAAACAAATGAAAAAGGAGTGCGTACATAGGATTTGTAGATTTAGAGAAAGCTTTTGACAATGTTAAATGGGACAAGATGTTAAATATACTTAAGAATGTAGGGATGAGTTACAAAGATAGAAGAATGATACTTACTTTGTATAAAGAGCAACAGGCAGTTATAGAGGTAGGGATGCAACGTAGAGAAGTAAATATTAGGAAGGGAGTCAGACAGGGATGCACACTGTCACCGCTACTTTTTAATCTATACATCGAAGACGCGATCAACATCATTAAAGACAGTACAACTGTAGGGATAGAT
>NW_020439146.1:0-43628 GCF_000699045.2 Agrilus planipennis | reverse complement strand
TTAATATTAATAACCTTAAGTTAGTTAAAGAAGTTAGGAATAATCGTTTACTAAACAGTTTTGAAAGTTTATACATTTATAAAAATAAACAAATTGTTCTTAACAATGACAACGGTCCCATCCCTGGATCTCCGCTATTTAGTTTAGTTTAATTACGTTTATGATGATGATGTTAAGGTCCATTGAACATCTACCTTGTTGGCTTCGGGTCATGTTCACTGAACCTTAACAACTATCAGTATAAATTAGGATTAGTTCTCATTTAGGTTTAGTTTACTTCAGTCCCTGAAGAAGGTAACTTTGTTACCGAAAAGTGCTTCGGACAACTACAGTGTCGTGTTTTGACGTTGGGGTTTTGAGCTATTCTGTTTGTTCTACAACAACCGCCAAAGTTTTTCCAATCTTCATAACTAGTAATTTGAATAAAATTTTTGTAGTGGTGGCATTTTTAAGTTGCTCAACTAATTCAGTAATCGCAGTTTTGACTTTTGGAAGATCGAGCTCACCATGATGTTTATTGTATCTGTATTATCGGTTTTTGTCGAAGCGACTTTGACAAAGGGAAAAAAGGGCACGCCGTGAGGCAAGTCGTAGGTTTTGGCTGTTAGTATCTTTTTAAGTGGCCATCCTTTCGGAGTATTTAACCTTCCTTCTTCTTTTTTTTTTTTTTTAGAAGCCAAGTCCGGGATCGTATCGAGTAATGTATTACAAATCCTCGTACAACATAAAAAAACGAAATCGTCTTTAACGTTAAATTCGCTGAAAAGAAAGGAAAATTGTCAGCGGGAAACTATAGGTCAAGCATGAAAACATCTGATTCAAACAAAAGAAGGTAAATGGACGATAAAAGTTTAAAAGAAAACAATGTAAGCTACGGTAGCTGTAATACAAAAGAAGGAAAAGATAATTGGGAAACTACACCCAAAGGAAAGTAAAAAAAAATCAGAAAATAGAAAATTCAAAATAATTAGTACAAGAAAAATTATTTAGTTGTGTAGAAGCCTGGTTGTAGCAAGGGGTATGTCACGTACTCGGGAGGCTCATTAGCTTCACACGGGGGAGCTTTTCGATCTTTTAGCGTTATTGTTATTTAGTTGTCAAATGAAAACGTAAAACTAATTTGGGTTCATCCAAATAATGAAAGAAGAGATGAGATTGCCCCCTCCCGTCGGAACCGATTTTCACACAGAAAACAGGTTTCAAACGACGATTAATATAGCTTTCTCCATCCAGTTGATGTCGATGATGAAGACACGGTCATTGATTCTTCTGATAATCTTATTCGGACCAGAACAAAGTGGGTCTAACGTCTCCGTCAATTCGGAGAAAAACATGGGAACATGTGTAGAAATTCTTCAGAATGAAAGGTCAGAGTGTCATACGGTGTGTAGTGGGAGTAGGACTCTCTATTCTAATGTAGTCTCTAAACTTTTTCAGGAAAAAACATCCAAGAAGAACTCGCCTGGAATGCATTGAGATCTTCTTTGAAAAATAGGTGCGAAGACCAAGAAGAACAGTTGGTAACAAGTGTAGCCAAGATTCAGAAGCACCACACATTAAGGCGGCTTTAAAAGTTCTGTGCCAACGCTCAATAAGCCTATTTGACTGATGATGGTATGGTGCAGTGTGTATACGTTGACTTGACTCAAACTGGGTCGGTAGTAGTCGTGAGAGTGGTACCAAACTGTTGACCTCTGGAAGTTCTATGATGTCCAGATGGATGTGATCAAAGCAACAGTCTGGGACGTCGATGTGTCGCGAGTCAAATGCGGTTGTGTCGTTGGACTTTGGAACGCTGGCACTCGATGCATTCCCTGGACCATTGGAGGTCAGGCCAAACGAACTTCAATTGACGAGCTGTAGTGTGGCCACTGGGATGACAAGGTTCGTGAAAGACGTTGAAAGTTTGTTTGCGAAGAGGTTCAGGTAAGTACAGTCGAATCCTGCTAGTTGAGTTGTCACAGTAAATGATATGACCTTGATTAAGAAGCTGAAGTTTCAGAGTATAGTCATCATTTTATAGATCCTGAAGCACTTGATCAAGTTGTTTGGCGTCTTCAATCGTTTGAAAATCTAGCGCTGTGGGCATGTTGATGGCGTTAACTCTCGACAGGGCATCCGCAACAAAATTCTCTTCGCCCTTTACATAAACAATCTCAGTGGTGAATTCAGAGATGAAGCTGAGCTGATTGAGCTGTCGAGGGACGTTTTTTCTACTTTCTGAGCAAAAGTGTGCACTAAGGGCGATGATCAGTCTTGATCACGAATGAGCGACCTTCCAGAATGTAGCGGAAGAATTTGATGAGTTTTCTAGAGTAAAAACCAATAGGCCTTCATATACCATTTTCAAATTGCTCTAATGAAGCATCAATGACATGGTCGAAAGCGTCTGTATATAGAGCGATAAATGCTGAAGGTGACAAAAACACAGTGACAACGGGTGATGATATCCTGGACTTGCACTGTTCTAGCGCAGCTTTAAGCTCAGGCGTCCAATTAATTTTGGTCTTGTCGTGCTTCTTGACATTCTTTAACAGCCCATTGAGAGGTGCCTGAATGGTAGAGGCGCTTGGGATGCAGTGACGGTAATAATTAAGTTAAGTTAATTAAGAAAACGTCGGAGATCAGAAATAGTCTCAGGGGTTGGAAATTTCAGGATGGCTTCCACCTTCTCCGATGGAGTTGTGAATCTATGTTTGTCAAGATGATAGCCCAGGTAAAATACTTTTTCTTTGCCGAAGCAATACTATGTTATTATATTATGGATTAATAACCAGGTTATTCTCTTGCATCATATCTTGAGAATATCCTCCAAATGCTTGACATGCTCTTCGGGGGATTTGGAAAAAAGTCCTCAATGAAACAAGAGGCAAAGTCTACGTTGCGAAGAATGTTATCCATGTGACGTTGAAAGGTTTGGATAGCATTTCTGAGACCATCATGCAAAACTCAGACCGAATGGAATTTGATAGTAGGCTAGGTTAAGAATGTTGAGCACGGTGTAGTAAGTCATGGATTAATGGAATTGGGTAACTGTCTGGCACTGTATGCTTATTTAGGCGGCGATAATCACACATTGAGCGCCAACCACTATGTCTTTTGGACACCATATTGATTGGACTTGCCCATTCACTGCTCGAGAATCTAATACTGCCATGCTGAAGCAAAAGATTGGAATCAGCTTTAGCTGCTAAGTAAATCTCACCTAGGACGTTTCGTCACAAGTCATTCAGAAGTGAGGATGTGGTGACGAAATTTAACTTGTGAATGATTGGAATTGGCTTTGGCAGAGTGATATCGTCAAATTTTTGTAGGAGCTGCCTGTACGGTGGTTTTATGGTGTCGGTAGAAGAACCATGAGAGGAAGCTGTGGTAGAGATACTGTGCATTAATGCTTCTGCAATGTTACCATTCACAGTGTGTCTGGTGGTTCTGTCGATGACACACTGGCCTTGTACATCGATAAGTAGTCCAAAATAGGCCAAAAAGCTTGCATTGATGATTGATATCAGCAAGGATGAATAACCATTTGAAATCTTGGAGAAGGCCAAATTGTAGAAAGCGATGGTGTCTACCGTAAGTCTTAATAGTGGAATTTTTGGCAGAAAACAGTTTGTAGTCCGTCATTTTCAGTTTGTGATGAATACAAGAATGTGGGATAATGGAAAGTATGGGTCCAGACACAGGAATACCAAACTGCTGCGCTTATCGCTGACGAAAAGGCGGTATCTTTTAATGATTCATTGCTGTTGTTGTCGCTTACCGCCGTTGCTGACGACAGCATTGCTAGTTTCCCTCCAGCGAAGGCGATTGATCTGAAGTAGGCTTGAATGTACAGGGCTTATTGCAACGTCGCACGCGATTACAAAAATTATGGTGATAGTAGCAGTGTCCTACCGGTGAAATATGCAGCTTTCTGGTGCTGGATTGTGAGCGAGGTCTGCCACGATCATCGTTTTAGATAAGTTTATTCAATTTGTTGTTTTCTGTTTTCAAGCGCTTTTCTAATCTCCTTGAGTTCAGCCATAACAGAGGCAGAAGGATAGCTGGAGTGAGTGGTAACATTCATCACGAAATGCAATAATTCAGCAAGTTCATCGGATGATGACGTGGCTTGGAAAACAAATAGCAATTTTTGGACGATCGAAGGAAGTAATGCTAACCAGTGGACTCATAGAGCGTTCTCAGGGGCTTGGGAGCTTATCATGTACCGCATAAGCCTGAGCAACTCTGAAGGTTTTCTACCGCCAAGCTCGAGTTCAGCCAGAACTTTGTGTAGTTGGTTATCTGCCGAATCAGTTAGGAGATTAACAAGCTCAGTTTTGAGGGTATTGTACTTATATGTAATGGGTGGTGATTTGATAATTTCGGTGACAGCTAACAATGCCTCTGGAGTCAGGTTGCTGACGATTAGGTGGTATTTCGCAGTGTCGGCTCGTGCGTTAAATGACTGAAAAACTGATTCTGCTTGCAGGAACCACGTCTCCGGGTGGTCCTTCCAGAAGGACGGGAGTTTGCAATTTTGAATGGAGGATATTTCGCCGGATCCTTAGGCTCGGAGTCACCAATATAGGGTCCTAATATAACGCGCCATGTAAATGTTTATTAATATATACAGCCCCAAGCGTACAGGCAATAATATTAATTTATAACAAGGAAAGAAGATACAAAAGATTCATAAAAGTTGAATGTTGGTCTGATACATGTGAAGATGATAAATGATAAAAGAAATAACTATGCCACGTCCTGGCTAATCGTCTGCGTCAGGGTGAATAAACTTAGTGACAGGTTCTAATTCGCGCTTGACTTCGTCCAGTGGTTACAAATTTGGCGAGCACTTCCTATAGACTTTCGTGGTAGTGGACACCGACTCGACGCGCGGAATTAGTGTCCGTTTGCGCTAGCGGCGCTTGTGTGCAACCTCGTTGTTGACTTTATCCGTACGTTTATGAGAGCGGGAAGTCGAGACCGCCACAAGCCCGCCACTACGCGCCATCTCCTGCTTCTTTGTAGAATATCTGACTCACTCTATTTAGATTGTACATTTATACTAGTCTCTTTTGTCTACCAATAGGTGTATATACAATAACTACAGGTTTATAGGATTATGTTGGGATGATTAAACCGAATTATATACCAAATGGAGCCGTTTGACCACGAAAGGACGATTTTCTTTGATTCCTTAAATGAGCTCGTACAATTTTACTAAGGCTAGGCACACACTTGTGATTACCGTCGTGCGATTAAAACATCGTAGTCGCAAGTGTGCGTTTAGAAAAATAGACATGTTGTAATTTGTTAATCTTTGAGGCACTTTGAGTTTTTTTAACATTAAATTCAATACATTAGTGTAGTGCATTAATAACTTACTACCTAATACGTAAGTTAATTCAAAATTAATTCAATTATCCATTTCTTTTATCCTTATTTAAAAATGTGTATTCTATTTGCGTATAGTCTAATGAAAGTACTAATTTTTGATGTATTTTACATATGAGAAGGCTGAAGACCAGTCCTACCGATAGATACAATCTGTAAAACTTTGAACGGTTAAGTACGTACGTCAGTGAGTTTTTCCATAGCTTAATTTTGGCTTGTTATTTAAAAACTATACCCGCAGCAGTTTCGGATTAAAACAAAGATCCTTATATCGACAACAATTCTTAAAAGGTACAGCTTTTTTGAAACAACTGGAAGATGCGGCCTGCAATTTGAACAAAATTTGGTAGGCACATAGATATTCACATGGAGATACTATTTTTTTAAAGGTAATGAATTTTATAAATATACAGCAACAGCAGAACAAAAATTAAACAAATTTGAGGATAACTTGTTTTTAATGTAATTTATTATTTCAATTATTTTTTCTTAAAAGTGCTCTTCTTCGATTTTACTACAATACAGTTTGTCTATTAAGAAAAATGTGTAACTGAATATATAATATATATAATATCCAAGTTACTTTTACTTTAGTAAAATCAACCGATCACGTTTTAACCAAGCAAATATTTCTGGACTTAAATGAAGATAAAATGTTTACCTACAATTAACTGGAAAAAATAAATGAATGTCCTAATAATAAAGTATTTGTAGGCCTAGAAGGTATGTATCTTCTATTGATCCAGACGTATAATTATAGCGGTCTGATTTTGATGTTATATGCTTTAGATGGTGAAGCGTTAGTCGAAAACACATTAGTTACATGGCTAATCGTAAAACATACGGTAATAGATATATTCCAGATACCATCTTTCACTTTTTATATCTATTTACTCTGCAGTGCTTCATGAAGTATACCTAACCTTGCCTAACCTACCATACTCCCCAGATCTAACGCAGTGATTACCATATTTTCCCTCTTTTAAAATAATGGGACAGCAAGTAATTCACGGCAGTGGTCAGTTGACTGTTTCGGAAAATAGACATAATTGTGATAAAAAAACAGTGAGTAATTGAGGAGGAAGGCGATTATGTAGAAAAATAACATGGTACTCAAAAAAAAAAATGAACATGCTGTATTTAATTTCCTTCCCTGTTTTGTTGGTAATGGGTTATTTTTTTTTAATGAATATTATTAAAATATCTTTTCCCTTGGCCCTATACTTTTTTTTTATAAGAATAAATGAATAGGTTTATTATGTATTGGTTTTTACTCACAAAAGGTATGCAATTCATTAAATGTCAACGTTTATAATAACTGATAGCTGATACACTCATTTGGCCAATGAGTATTTTTATTTATAATTTCCTGAATGTAAGCCTTCCGTTAGTAAGTACCTGCAGCTATGTGTCACACTAATGTTTTGATTAGGTTGACTTTCAAGTAGATGGTAAGTGCAAGTTACCTTTTTTGAACAATTGTTATTATTGTTTTTATTTGAGCGCAATTGTTGAACGCCCAGTGAAGTTGTAGGCAACGGTAAGCCATCAATGTAAATTATACGATTTAATGTTACTCTGCAATAAAGAGATACCGTCTTATGTCTTTATGACATTTTTAATATACCTCTAAGGTTTAATTATTTTACAATATCCCTATAAGTGACTGAATTATGGCTGCTCATTTCTATTGATGTGACAAATATTGACTGACGACATTAAGTATATGGATGTTACATTTCATATAAGCACCTGTAATTTAAGTATTCTTAAAAACACTTACTAGAAAACGAACTCTTTTGAGATAAGAGATATTTTACGTACGTATATCATAACAATTGCATGTTGATCTGTCTACACAACGTAATTTCTACATATGTACCTACATGCTGATTTATAGATAATTACGACCATAATAATAAAACTGAAGCGCCATATTTTAAAGGCAACTGTAAAATTGTGAAAAATTCATATATCAGAAATGGGAGAGTATTAGGAGAGGAAAAACAGCCATTTAGTTACATTCTAGAAATTCCTAATTGATTAACTGCATTTGTTAAATAACCTTTAAGGGCAAATAAGTAAATCTAAACCAGTAATAGTTTTCACAGTAGTACAATTAGGTTGGAAACTTTACAAAAGCATGTTTTAAGAGAGGTATGAAATTTAAATTTTGGTATATAGTATGTTAAGTACTCTTATTGAAAAGCCCATTCTTAAAGTTTTATAAATGCTAAGTGTATTGTTGTATTATAAAGATAATGACTGATACGGGATTTGTATCAATTTCATTCAGAGCCACAAGCCAATCTGTCTTTAAATTGCTCTTGTCACCGTAATTTACTGCCAACCAACTCATAATGGTTGCCAAATTGACAACCTTTCTATATGTATATACTCATTCATTTTCGAGCGCGTAACAGTGCCGGTCATAATGGTGCAATTTTTAGGATTTCTAGTACTTACTTTTGGTAAGTTTACTGAAAAAAATTAATTCTTTCATTGTGATTATCATTTGTTTATTATTCAGGTAATTTACTTGCGAATTATTTTCTCAACCAAATTCTTAATATAGAAATTTCGTTTTCGCATGCACTTAATTTTTTGGCACTTTTGTAAAATTTGTCGTTCTTTTCTTCAGAAAGTAGTGACTAAAAACTGAACAGAAGTTTACTTATTTTAGTTATACAAATCTTAGTACTGTTTGAGGTTGATATCACCTATTTAATTATCAAATTTCAAAGTTATTTATTAAATTGAAAATAAAAACTTTTTGAGTTCATTTCCTCCAGTCGTGCGAGATTCAGTACTAACGATAACATCGTTGATTTAAAATAATAAGTTAACATGCATTATTATAGTTAAATCCAAATATAATATGCATGCTGCAGCTACATTAATTATTGGTGGCACGCACTGGTGTCACACTCCTCTGTTTATTTCCTTCTGAAATTAAAGTCGCGCTTGTACATAGTAGTAAAAATTTTGAACTCGAATATGCAACGTTTGGACCCAATCCAACGTTGGTGATTAAAAGATCTTTATTTTTTCTTACCTATAGATAGAAACACAGAAACTAGCTCGCTCTTTTATAAGTAACATTTACACATAAATAAAATTAATCATTCAGTTTCAGAAACGTTATTTCGAAGAACATTTTATTTATAACTTAGACAAAAGTTACGTTATTTTTGTGTTATGATGTATTAACAAGTTCTGGTTTGATATTTTTATCTGCAGAAATAATGAGATGAAGTAGCCAACAGGATAGATAAATGGGCTTAAATTGTTGAATGGTGCCATTCATGTGATTTTATAATATAATATTTCTTCGTTTAATAGAGGCAAAAGGATAAAAAGATACTTTTAGATGGTGTAATTTTAAAAGGCAATTAATTTTTTTATTGTTTACGAATGCATTTGACAAACAATGCCTACTGTTGTGGATTGCATAAAGATGTTATTTAAATGATTTACAAAATGCAAAAGAATTCGTATTACTGAACAAAGCAAGAGTAGACATTTGATAGAGTGCAGGATTCATGCCTTTAAAAGTTTTGGCGTAGTGTATCATAAACATAAGATTTGGTGTTTTTTTGCAAATCTATATTCAAATCAAACAGTTTTTTGTCAATATTGTTGTTAATATTGCTATAATCACAGCTCCCGTTCATCGTTCAATAATTGTTTACAAGAAATAAGCAAACAGAACAAATTCAGACTAATTTAAATTGTTGTAATATTAGAAACTCTTTTCTATTCATGCAAAAAGATAAGCATACAAGTTATAAGATAAAACTTCAGTAGGAGAATATAAGCGCCGCTGTACTTTTTATCGATACCCTCTCCAAGTGAGAACCTTCAACCCACGTGAAAGATTACAAAAAATATGTGTTTGCATTATCTCGAAAACGTAAGTTAAATTATAAATTTAATCATTAATATTTTTAAAAAACCATAAATAATAATCCTAATAAAGCATTGCTCACGTTTTGCAATAAAATATATGGAATGAAGAAGGGCGAGACATATTTTGTGGCAATTTACGAGCATGTATCAAGCATGAAAATAATTTAATTAGGACGATGAATACACAATAATTACTATTTCTGGTTTATAAGACTGCCGATAGCAGATATTAGAAATGAGAAGGTTTTAGAAAGAATAGGATAACAGTGGGCGTTGTATAACTGTATACAAAAAGGAATCATGATGGTAGGATACCTTCTGAGACATGAATGAAATTTATGTTCTATACCCAACCCTATTAAACCATCAAAAAGCGAACCAACGGGCACCCTTAACGGATAACACTAAATTTTAACCTTTTAAAGTAGAAGCACTATGATTGGTTAGTAGTACAATTAGTTAAGAAATGTTTTTAATCCTTTCTAGGCAATATCCACTAAAGATAGTTTTTGATAACTGCTAGAGATAATTAAAAAACTTAGTTAAACTTGTTTAGACAATAATCATAAAAGGTACGGAAAAGATAAAAAAATCAAAGTTTCTCTATAGTTGAATTGCACATAGTTATTGGAGACATATTGGAAGTAGAACTGTGAGTGAACAGGGGCACAAGAAGACCTAGATTGGGATATTGTTCGCAAATAATAATTCATTGGACGTGAGATGTTTTAGTTTTAGGAAAATACAGATTTTAAGTTCTGTCTTGTTCATGTGCTTATACGTGACCTCGATATTGTCTTGATTTCTTTATGTCTTGTATAAGGAAATCTTTGATCCCGACTTTGAATACCTAAGGTACCAAAATTTAGGTAGAAAATTTAAAATAAAAAAAGAAATGGTCTAATGAATGGCTATAATAGAAGTATGAATAGATTATCACTATCGCGACTGTTCTGTTTCTGCATCGCTGTTAGCCTTAAGTATAGAATGAGATATGCTCAAGATCTTGAACAAGTGGTCCTGACAAGATAAGTTTCTCAAATTATTCATTTTGCTATTGAGTCATATCTCATATAAGCTCTTGCACTTAATAATAGTTTGGTTTTGAAAACACGAGAATACAAGATCGAAATATTCATGACTCTTGCGGTAGCCCAAGCTCAGGCTAGGAAGTACAGGTGTTGCGCGCCCCATAATTTTATGAAAATCGATTTTTAAACTAGGAATGTGTTTAATTTCATTTAATTTATAATAAAGTAGAAATAACTGTAAATGTAAATGTGCCACGAATCATATGTAAGGGTTTTGGTGGTGTACGAACAGCTCAAATTTACTTTATAACAAGATAGTGAAGATTATGCCAAAGGTGTTTCATGTAGCATGTCTGTACGAATGTCAGTTAAGCATTGGTATGCCTAACAATTCCCTAACACGAATTTACCAGTAACAATAATTTCAATGGAGACACCAATTAAATTCGGTTTTACGAACAGCGAGCTGTCGTTAGTCTAGGCGTTATACCTAATATAGTCTTGCATAGCCGAAACAATGGTTGAATGGCGTTAAAAAATAAATTAGCTAGCAAAAACAGTAAAAATAAAAAAGTACCCAGGGAAATCGTACTCTTATTTGACTGATGGATTCAGGTTATGTTGTCTACCTCGTATGTGACGCCTAGACGGCTACTCTGAAGAGGCGAATTGTCACATGGTCCCTTATTGGGTCTTGTTAACGGGAGCCAATAATATTTACGGATGCATATTGGAAAATACATAACATGAATATTAAATGTAATTGTGTATTGTTGTTTATTCCATTACCAAGATAAAATCCTTTAAGATATCGAATGTTAGTATTGGACTTTTAGTTTTCCTTCCGAAAAAAGTAGATTTGTGTTGCTGGGAGCTTAAGTGCAAAATATTTTTGAAGATAAGAGTTAGAGAACAGTAATAACAGAAGTACAAATCAATTATAATCTACGATTACTAAAAACACAATTGATGTGACCATCGAGGTGATAGATACCTAGAGAGCGAAGCCGGAATTCGGATCTCACGTTTTTGTGACCTTTTCTTAAATTATCGGGTGACAGTTCAGCTCTGTTTGAATAAAAGCTTTTTGATTATTGGATACACTACGGTTCGCTTTACAGCGCGTTGAAAAGTTCGTGGACCACCAGGATGTTCCTCTAAACTTTTAAAATGTTACTTTAATTATATTTTTGTCAACAATTCAATGTTCTTAGTTGCAATTATGAGTAACTCCTGTATTAGATGACCACAATATTTTTAGTTTATACATCAAACTGATAGCAGTTTTGTATTTATGGAATAGTTGGTTAGAACCACTTGCCTGTTACTACCACAGAACAGATTTAGTAAACTGCGTATTACACTTTTCCTTCCATGTTATTGCCAAATAATTCATCCACTTTAGCTGTATTGATGCCATTCACATTTTAAAGTATTTACTTTGTTAATTAACAATTAAGTCGAAAATCTGTAGGGTTTGTTGTACAATACAGACGAATGGAATACCAAACACAGGGATATTCTATTACATGTAATATAAGCCCAATAAATGCAATTTAAAAGGGGTGTTAAGCTTTGCTAAGCGAATTTTGACAGTTTATAGAAAAGCAAATTTCAGACTACACTTGCTGAGAAAACGTATTCCACAGTTTCATCAAATAATGCATTTTCGCTTATGCGAAAGGAAAATCCAATAAAGAAATGTGTAGTTTCTGTTCAGTAAAAATTTTGTCTTATCTGTATAGGAAACTGACTTAGTTTAAATAGGTTGGAATTATAAATCAATGTAGTTTGTACTTTCCGATAAGATTATGTTGGTTTAAAGCTCTTGAAATAAATGTACGCAAGTTGAGTTTTTTAGTTTCATTTTCACTTTTTTAATTATAGATAACTATAACAGGAAATAATTTAACAAGTTGTTCAACTTATCCTCAACTTTTTTTTATGCACATAAAATGAACCATAAACAGCTGTTTAAACAGTATATTATGTTTTCGCATTGGAAGTAGATTGTTGTATTAGAATTTCAGGAGCTTCTTCTCTGTAGATGCTGATTATTTATGAAGTTTATATGATTGAATTAAAACACTTTGACGATAGGCGGAGAAGCTAATATTTTTTGAGTAATATGTAGTGTATGTTTGTATAGTATTGTTAAATGACTATTGTGAGTACATAATGATAATAAATTTAAACTTCTGTTTATTTTTACCTTGATTATTGTTTCGCCAAATTGCTTCTTTGAAAGTTAGACCGTGAACTAATTGGCCAATTTGAAGTAGGTAAAGGTTAAAATTCAACGTGTTTACAATGAATTGACAACAAACCAATTAACCTAATTTTTAAATTGATAAAGCTTCCTTCAAAAATCATCCATGAAATTTTGCCAAATTGCTTCTTCGGAATTTACACCGTAAACCTAGAATTTTTAATGAGAAACGGAATTATCGACCAGTTGACGACAGGTTCGATTATATGGGGAGTCACATATGGCGACTTTAATTTTTTAGAAAACTTTAATTTATTAATTTCTATAATTTCTAAAAGTTCATCAGAAGGGGTTTAAAATAATTTGACTCAGTTTGTTTTATTATTGCATGTTTGACTTCTTACATTCACTAATTCTAGCTGTGAAAATTCTGCACGTTTTTCCTACATGAGATGTAATTTCGTGATTGATCTTTAAATGCTACATTTTTATAATTTTGTTTCTATTTAACACTTGGGTATACCATAGATTTATGACATAATTATATTTTNACTTACTACCTAATACGTAAGTTAATTCAAAATTAATTCAATTATCCATTTCTTTTATCCTTATTTAAAAATGTGTATTCTATTTGCGTATAGTCTAATGAAAGTACTAATTTTTGATGTATTTTACATATGAGAAGGCTGAAGACCAGTCCTACCGATAGATACAATCTGTAAAACTTTGAACGGTTAAGTACGTACGTCAGTGAGTTTTTCCATAGCTTAATTTTGGCTTGTTATTTAAAAACTATACCCGCAGCAGTTTCGGATTAAAACAAAGATCCTTATATCGACAACAATTCTTAAAAGGTACAGCTTTTTTGAAACAACTGGAAGATGCGGCCTGCAATTTGAACAAAATTTGGTAGGCACATAGATATTCACATGGAGATACTATTTTTTTAAAGGTAATGAATTTTATAAATATACAGCAACAGCAGAACAAAAATTAAACAAATTTGAGGATAACTTGTTTTTAATGTAATTTATTATTTCAATTATTTTTTCTTAAAAGTGCTCTTCTTCGATTTTACTACAATACAGTTTGTCTATTAAGAAAAATGTGTAACTGAATATATAATATATATAATATCCAAGTTACTTTTACTTTAGTAAAATCAACCGATCACGTTTTAACCAAGCAAATATTTCTGGACTTAAATGAAGATAAAATGTTTACCTACAATTAACTGGAAAAAATAAATGAATGTCCTAATAATAAAGTATTTGTAGGCCTAGAAGGTATGTATCTTCTATTGATCCAGACGTATAATTATAGCGGTCTGATTTTGATGTTATATGCTTTAGATGGTGAAGCGTTAGTCGAAAACACATTAGTTACATGGCTAATCGTAAAACATACGGTAATAGATATATTCCAGATACCATCTTTCACTTTTTATATCTATTTACTCTGCAGTGCTTCATGAAGTATACCTAACCTTGCCTAACCTACCATACTCCCCAGATCTAACGCAGTGATTACCATATTTTCCCTCTTTTAAAATAATGGGACAGCAAGTAATTCACGGCAGTGGTCAGTTGACTGTTTCGGAAAATAGACATAATTGTGATAAAAAAACAGTGAGTAATTGAGGAGGAAGGCGATTATGTAGAAAAATAACATGGTACTCAAAAAAAAAAATGAACATGCTGTATTTAATTTCCTTCCCTGTTTTGTTGGTAATGGGTTATTTTTTTTTAATGAATATTATTAAAATATCTTTTCCCTTGGCCCTATACTTTTTTTTTATAAGAATAAATGAATAGGTTTATTATGTATTGGTTTTTACTCACAAAAGGTATGCAATTCATTAAATGTCAACGTTTATAATAACTGATAGCTGATACACTCATTTGGCCAATGAGTATTTTTATTTATAATTTCCTGAATGTAAGCCTTCCGTTAGTAAGTACCTGCAGCTATGTGTCACACTAATGTTTTGATTAGGTTGACTTTCAAGTAGATGGTAAGTGCAAGTTACCTTTTTTGAACAATTGTTATTATTGTTTTTATTTGAGCGCAATTGTTGAACGCCCAGTGAAGTTGTAGGCAACGGTAAGCCATCAATGTAAATTATACGATTTAATGTTACTCTGCAATAAAGAGATACCGTCTTATGTCTTTATGACATTTTTAATATACCTCTAAGGTTTAATTATTTTACAATATCCCTATAAGTGACTGAATTATGGCTGCTCATTTCTATTGATGTGACAAATATTGACTGACGACATTAAGTATATGGATGTTACATTTCATATAAGCACCTGTAATTTAAGTATTCTTAAAAACACTTACTAGAAAACGAACTCTTTTGAGATAAGAGATATTTTACGTACGTATATCATAACAATTGCATGTTGATCTGTCTACACAACGTAATTTCTACATATGTACCTACATGCTGATTTATAGATAATTACGACCATAATAATAAAACTGAAGCGCCATATTTTAAAGGCAACTGTAAAATTGTGAAAAATTCATATATCAGAAATGGGAGAGTATTAGGAGAGGAAAAACAGCCATTTAGTTACATTCTAGAAATTCCTAATTGATTAACTGCATTTGTTAAATAACCTTTAAGGGCAAATAAGTAAATCTAAACCAGTAATAGTTTTCACAGTAGTACAATTAGGTTGGAAACTTTACAAAAGCATGTTTTAAGAGAGGTATGAAATTTAAATTTTGGTATATAGTATGTTAAGTACTCTTATTGAAAAGCCCATTCTTAAAGTTTTATAAATGCTAAGTGTATTGTTGTATTATAAAGATAATGACTGATACGGGATTTGTATCAATTTCATTCAGAGCCACAAGCCAATCTGTCTTTAAATTGCTCTTGTCACCGTAATTTACTGCCAACCAACTCATAATGGTTGCCAAATTGACAACCTTTCTATATGTATATACTCATTCATTTTCGAGCGCGTAACAGTGCCGGTCATAATGGTGCAATTTTTAGGATTTCTAGTACTTACTTTTGGTAAGTTTACTGAAAAAAATTAATTCTTTCATTGTGATTATCATTTGTTTATTATTCAGGTAATTTACTTGCGAATTATTTTCTCAACCAAATTCTTAATATAGAAATTTCGTTTTCGCATGCACTTAATTTTTTGGCACTTTTGTAAAATTTGTCGTTCTTTTCTTCAGAAAGTAGTGACTAAAAACTGAACAGAAGTTTACTTATTTTAGTTATACAAATCTTAGTACTGTTTGAGGTTGATATCACCTATTTAATTATCAAATTTCAAAGTTATTTATTAAATTGAAAATAAAAACTTTTTGAGTTCATTTCCTCCAGTCGTGCGAGATTCAGTACTAACGATAACATCGTTGATTTAAAATAATAAGTTAACATGCATTATTATAGTTAAATCCAAATATAATATGCATGCTGCAGCTACATTAATTATTGGTGGCACGCACTGGTGTCACACTCCTCTGTTTATTTCCTTCTGAAATTAAAGTCGCGCTTGTACATAGTAGTAAAAATTTTGAACTCGAATATGCAACGTTTGGACCCAATCCAACGTTGGTGATTAAAAGATCTTTATTTTTTCTTACCTATAGATAGAAACACAGAAACTAGCTCGCTCTTTTATAAGTAACATTTACACATAAATAAAATTAATCATTCAGTTTCAGAAACGTTATTTCGAAGAACATTTTATTTATAACTTAGACAAAAGTTACGTTATTTTTGTGTTATGATGTATTAACAAGTTCTGGTTTGATATTTTTATCTGCAGAAATAATGAGATGAAGTAGCCAACAGGATAGATAAATGGGCTTAAATTGTTGAATGGTGCCATTCATGTGATTTTATAATATAATATTTCTTCGTTTAATAGAGGCAAAAGGATAAAAAGATACTTTTAGATGGTGTAATTTTAAAAGGCAATTAATTTTTTTATTGTTTACGAATGCATTTGACAAACAATGCCTACTGTTGTGGATTGCATAAAGATGTTATTTAAATGATTTACAAAATGCAAAAGAATTCGTATTACTGAACAAAGCAAGAGTAGACATTTGATAGAGTGCAGGATTCATGCCTTTAAAAGTTTTGGCGTAGTGTATCATAAACATAAGATTTGGTGTTTTTTTGCAAATCTATATTCAAATCAAACAGTTTTTTGTCAATATTGTTGTTAATATTGCTATAATCACAGCTCCCGTTCATCGTTCAATAATTGTTTACAAGAAATAAGCAAACAGAACAAATTCAGACTAATTTAAATTGTTGTAATATTAGAAACTCTTTTCTATTCATGCAAAAAGATAAGCATACAAGTTATAAGATAAAACTTCAGTAGGAGAATATAAGCGCCGCTGTACTTTTTATCGATACCCTCTCCAAGTGAGAACCTTCAACCCACGTGAAAGATTACAAAAAATATGTGTTTGCATTATCTCGAAAACGTAAGTTAAATTATAAATTTAATCATTAATATTTTTAAAAAACCATAAATAATAATCCTAATAAAGCATTGCTCACGTTTTGCAATAAAATATATGGAATGAAGAAGGGCGAGACATATTTTGTGGCAATTTACGAGCATGTATCAAGCATGAAAATAATTTAATTAGGACGATGAATACACAATAATTACTATTTCTGGTTTATAAGACTGCCGATAGCAGATATTAGAAATGAGAAGGTTTTAGAAAGAATAGGATAACAGTGGGCGTTGTATAACTGTATACAAAAAGGAATCATGATGGTAGGATACCTTCTGAGACATGAATGAAATTTATGTTCTATACCCAACCCTATTAAACCATCAAAAAGCGAACCAACGGGCACCCTTAACGGATAACACTAAATTTTAACCTTTTAAAGTAGAAGCACTATGATTGGTTAGTAGTACAATTAGTTAAGAAATGTTTTTAATCCTTTCTAGGCAATATCCACTAAAGATAGTTTTTGATAACTGCTAGAGATAATTAAAAAACTTAGTTAAACTTGTTTAGACAATAATCATAAAAGGTACGGAAAAGATAAAAAAATCAAAGTTTCTCTATAGTTGAATTGCACATAGTTATTGGAGACATATTGGAAGTAGAACTGTGAGTGAACAGGGGCACAAGAAGACCTAGATTGGGATATTGTTCGCAAATAATAATTCATTGGACGTGAGATGTTTTAGTTTTAGGAAAATACAGATTTTAAGTTCTGTCTTGTTCATGTGCTTATACGTGACCTCGATATTGTCTTGATTTCTTTATGTCTTGTATAAGGAAATCTTTGATCCCGACTTTGAATACCTAAGGTACCAAAATTTAGGTAGAAAATTTAAAATAAAAAAAGAAATGGTCTAATGAATGGCTATAATAGAAGTATGAATAGATTATCACTATCGCGACTGTTCTGTTTCTGCATCGCTGTTAGCCTTAAGTATAGAATGAGATATGCTCAAGATCTTGAACAAGTGGTCCTGACAAGATAAGTTTCTCAAATTATTCATTTTGCTATTGAGTCATATCTCATATAAGCTCTTGCACTTAATAATAGTTTGGTTTTGAAAACACGAGAATACAAGATCGAAATATTCATGACTCTTGCGGTAGCCCAAGCTCAGGCTAGGAAGTACAGGTGTTGCGCGCCCCATAATTTTATGAAAATCGATTTTTAAACTAGGAATGTGTTTAATTTCATTTAATTTATAATAAAGTAGAAATAACTGTAAATGTAAATGTGCCACGAATCATATGTAAGGGTTTTGGTGGTGTACGAACAGCTCAAATTTACTTTATAACAAGATAGTGAAGATTATGCCAAAGGTGTTTCATGTAGCATGTCTGTACGAATGTCAGTTAAGCATTGGTATGCCTAACAATTCCCTAACACGAATTTACCAGTAACAATAATTTCAATGGAGACACCAATTAAATTCGGTTTTACGAACAGCGAGCTGTCGTTAGTCTAGGCGTTATACCTAATATAGTCTTGCATAGCCGAAACAATGGTTGAATGGCGTTAAAAAATAAATTAGCTAGCAAAAACAGTAAAAATAAAAAAGTACCCAGGGAAATCGTACTCTTATTTGACTGATGGATTCAGGTTATGTTGTCTACCTCGTATGTGACGCCTAGACGGCTACTCTGAAGAGGCGAATTGTCACATGGTCCCTTATTGGGTCTTGTTAACGGGAGCCAATAATATTTACGGATGCATATTGGAAAATACATAACATGAATATTAAATGTAATTGTGTATTGTTGTTTATTCCATTACCAAGATAAAATCCTTTAAGATATCGAATGTTAGTATTGGACTTTTAGTTTTCCTTCCGAAAAAAGTAGATTTGTGTTGCTGGGAGCTTAAGTGCAAAATATTTTTGAAGATAAGAGTTAGAGAACAGTAATAACAGAAGTACAAATCAATTATAATCTACGATTACTAAAAACACAATTGATGTGACCATCGAGGTGATAGATACCTAGAGAGCGAAGCCGGAATTCGGATCTCACGTTTTTGTGACCTTTTCTTAAATTATCGGGTGACAGTTCAGCTCTGTTTGAATAAAAGCTTTTTGATTATTGGATACACTACGGTTCGCTTTACAGCGCGTTGAAAAGTTCGTGGACCACCAGGATGTTCCTCTAAACTTTTAAAATGTTACTTTAATTATATTTTTGTCAACAATTCAATGTTCTTAGTTGCAATTATGAGTAACTCCTGTATTAGATGACCACAATATTTTTAGTTTATACATCAAACTGATAGCAGTTTTGTATTTATGGAATAGTTGGTTAGAACCACTTGCCTGTTACTACCACAGAACAGATTTAGTAAACTGCGTATTACACTTTTCCTTCCATGTTATTGCCAAATAATTCATCCACTTTAGCTGTATTGATGCCATTCACATTTTAAAGTATTTACTTTGTTAATTAACAATTAAGTCGAAAATCTGTAGGGTTTGTTGTACAATACAGACGAATGGAATACCAAACACAGGGATATTCTATTACATGTAATATAAGCCCAATAAATGCAATTTAAAAGGGGTGTTAAGCTTTGCTAAGCGAATTTTGACAGTTTATAGAAAAGCAAATTTCAGACTACACTTGCTGAGAAAACGTATTCCACAGTTTCATCAAATAATGCATTTTCGCTTATGCGAAAGGAAAATCCAATAAAGAAATGTGTAGTTTCTGTTCAGTAAAAATTTTGTCTTATCTGTATAGGAAACTGACTTAGTTTAAATAGGTTGGAATTATAAATCAATGTAGTTTGTACTTTCCGATAAGATTATGTTGGTTTAAAGCTCTTGAAATAAATGTACGCAAGTTGAGTTTTTTAGTTTCATTTTCACTTTTTTAATTATAGATAACTATAACAGGAAATAATTTAACAAGTTGTTCAACTTATCCTCAACTTTTTTTTATGCACATAAAATGAACCATAAACAGCTGTTTAAACAGTATATTATGTTTTCGCATTGGAAGTAGATTGTTGTATTAGAATTTCAGGAGCTTCTTCTCTGTAGATGCTGATTATTTATGAAGTTTATATGATTGAATTAAAACACTTTGACGATAGGCGGAGAAGCTAATATTTTTTGAGTAATATGTAGTGTATGTTTGTATAGTATTGTTAAATGACTATTGTGAGTACATAATGATAATAAATTTAAACTTCTGTTTATTTTTACCTTGATTATTGTTTCGCCAAATTGCTTCTTTGAAAGTTAGACCGTGAACTAATTGGCCAATTTGAAGTAGGTAAAGGTTAAAATTCAACGTGTTTACAATGAATTGACAACAAACCAATTAACCTAATTTTTAAATTGATAAAGCTTCCTTCAAAAATCATCCATGAAATTTTGCCAAATTGCTTCTTCGGAATTTACACCGTAAACCTAGAATTTTTAATGAGAAACGGAATTATCGACCAGTTGACGACAGGTTCGATTATATGGGGAGTCACATATGGCGACTTTAATTTTTTAGAAAACTTTAATTTATTAATTTCTATAATTTCTAAAAGTTCATCAGAAGGGGTTTAAAATAATTTGACTCAGTTTGTTTTATTATTGCATGTTTGACTTCTTACATTCACTAATTCTAGCTGTGAAAATTCTGCACGTTTTTCCTACATGAGATGTAATTTCGTGATTGATCTTTAAATGCTACATTTTTATAATTTTGTTTCTATTTAACACTTGGGTATACCATAGATTTATGACATAATTATATTTTATTTTCTTTAATACTGAGTATTAGGTTAACATTATAGTATTAGTTCCATTTTGTATTATAATCGATAACAGCTTATAAAAATCCAAGTCCAACATTGGAACATTTACCAATCTATGCAGCATTCATAGAAATGAGGCTTATTTGTGTTATAACGGATTATTTATAACAATGCTGTATGAGCAAGTTAATAAAATATTGAAAAATTATGTTCATTTCTCTGTATTTTGATGTTCAAATTTAACACGTTAATTTAGTTGTGGTGACATTGGTAAAACTGATTGGACTATTATTGATATGTGTGTATTCCTCATGTGAAAATTTTTGTAATTATGTCGTGGAACCCCCATCTTTGCTGAACAAGGGCGTGGAAGTCACATCTTCACCTTATTTTCCTTCTTTTCCAGCAATTACCTAAGATTGGATCGAGGGTGAGAGTGGGGGATGGAGGGGGTTATTTTCCTAAGCTGAAAAAGAAGGTAAAAGCACGGTTTTCGCGGCCAACATGTATACATATATACGTATTCTCATTCAGCATGACGAACTGTACAACATACTAAATTTCTAAATTTTCAAGGGGTTCCGTGACAGAATTACTGAAACTTTAATGGGCGATTCTAAAGATATATACAGCTTAGTCTTCTGGATACTTATTTGCCATCATAACTCAAAATGTAATGAATATCTGCATGAAAAAAAACCATTGGAATAATTTTGAAAATGTATTTTGCATTTGTGCTAAACAAGAACGAGTTTTATAAATATAGTAATGACCTGCGACATTCTCTTATCGTACATAGAAAAATTATCAATTTTGACCTGAGGTTACGCCCAGTTTGTTTTAAACTAGCAATTAATATTCGTAATGGGTATTTAACGACACAGCCTTTGACCATATGTGAACTACATCACTTGTAGGTAATTTGTTATCATTTTTACTGTACTTATTTGTATCATCGTAAGAAGCTGACGTTTTCGTATTTAAAGTATGTAGATAACAGGTTGCAAGGTTGTAATTTGAGATATTAATATATAATTTTCTTTAAAAAAATTGAACAACTTTTTACCATGTAATTATTATCCAAGCATATTATTCCGTTCGATTTACATTCTTCATGACTGATACCGATAATGTTAAATATTCTGTTTCTATTTTCTTCTATTTATTTTTAGGTGCGGCGTTTGCCAGCCATTGGTCGTATGATAATCAAAGTAAGTAGCTTTTATTTCGGTATACAGCTTAAACTGTGTTTAATCATAATATATTTTTGGCATGGGGATATGGTCCATTGCCCTATCATTTTACTCATAGCTTTTGCTATTTTGTCACATTAGTACTGCGTTATGATCTATTTTATAATACGTTATAATTCTGGCGGGAATAACAGATCAAATACAGCGGTGAAGCTAAACCGAGTGTGGACTTCGGCGAAATTCGCTTTGCGGAGCCCTTTTACATACCTGTTTAGATTAGAAACAGTGCTAATAAACTGAATTTTTGTTGCAGCGTTTTTTATAAATTTAATAACCAAAACAAAGACATAGCCTCACATGACTCTCCATAAAGACCACATTACTATGCTAATTCGACTCCAGCATTGTGATGTTTTCTAAACTCTCTAAGGTGCGATTTCATTGTCAGTCGCCAACGTCGCTAACGCCTAACCACATCAAAGAGTATTATCCTTTAGCTTGGAGAGAAACGAAATATCATACCTATTCTATTCTTTGAGTTCAAAACAATTTTTTTAGATAATCGCCGTCTACTTCAATGTACTTATTATTCCATTTGTGTAATTTTTGCATGCTTTCCTTAAAAAAACGTGTCAATTTTCAAAACCCATGAAGTGATCACCGTCTTAAGATCCGCAATTGTATTGAAGTGCCTGCCACTCAGGAATTCCTTGAAAAGTTGGAGAAGGTAGCAATCATTCTGCACAAAATTTTTTAATAGTAGTTTTCAGTTTTGATTCAATCCTCTTGAACAATTTTTTTCAACTGCTGCAACCGTTTTCGGCGCGTTGTTCATTTAGTATCTTTCAAGAAAATTTTTGCATTATCGGCATACCATTTTGATCGTATCGACTAACTGATGAATATTTGACATTTAAAACATAAACGGACACGCTTATAATTGAAATCTGCTTGATTACGCAGTTTGTACCGTTGAAAATTTATTTTTGGTAGGTACCTGTTCATCAATTCATCAATTTTTGATTTCCAAACCAAACATATCTAGACCATAACACATAACCTCTCACTTCATTACGTTAGGCATGAATTTTGAACAGAAGAACATCTTAATATTAAATAAATACAATTTGTGATTAAGATTAAAAAGTTTTGTGTATCTATCGATCTAATATCATTGCAGCTTTCCACGTTTAAAATTACTATGCAAAGTAAACCTTGACTCCTTGCTTCCCTCTATGTAATGTAAAGTTTAGCTAGTTGCATCACTTAATTTATGTGGTAGTTCCTTAAAAAATAGGATTTAAATAATGACACAAAGCTGTTTTGTATGTTTCTTGACCTCTAATTCTTATGATTGGTTTACACAATTTTATAAACAAAACGTTTTGATTCAATGAATTTGATATTGTAAATTTGGCAACGTATAATATGTGAATATTGTTTATACTTAGTTCCGACCATGAAGTTATTAAAAATGGTAAATTTACTAGTAGTAACATGTAATAGTTACAGCACATACATACGAGGGTGGATTGATAAGTTTCCGGCCTGACCAAGAAAAACAAGGTTTTTAAAAATTTTTTTTTTTATTTCTCAACATAATCTCCTCCAAGGCTGATACATTTCTCATAGCGGTGTTCCAGTCTATTAATGCCATCTCTATAGACTGATTCGTCAAGCTCCTCAAAATAACCATTTATAGCTTCGATTACTTCTTCATTGTCCGCAAATCTCTTACCGCCAAGCCATTTTTTGAGATTAGGGAACAGAAAATAGTCACTCGGGGCTAGGTCTGGAGAGTAAGGAGGGTGCGGCATCAATTCAAACTTTAGATCGTTGATTTTAGCCGTCGCAACGATTGACGTGTGCGCTGGTGCGTTATCGTGATGAAACAAGATTTTTTTCTTCGCCAGATGAGGTCGTTTAATTTTCACCTCGTGGCTCAAACGTTGCAATAAGTCTGCGTAGTATTGACCAGTGATAGTATTACCCTTTGCAAGGTAATCAATGTATATAATACCTCTTGCATCCCAAAAAACAGTAGCCATAACCTTGTTCGCCGAAAAAATTGTTTTTGCCTTCTTTGGAGTTGGTTCCCCTGGTCCAATCCACTGTTTAGACTGTTCTTTGGTTTCAGGAGTGTAGTGGTGGACCCACGTTTCGTCAACGGTTACGAATCGACGCAAAAATTCGCTTGGATTACGCTTATACAATGACAAATTTGCGGTAGAAATGTTTTTTCGAATCAATTTTTGGTCGACTGTTAGCAAACGCGGCACCCATCTTGCACAGAGCTTTTTCATATGCAAATGTTGGTGCAAAATATGTTGCACACGTTCATATGACATCTTACAGGTCTCAGCTATCTCACGCACTTTCAATCTGCGGTCTCCCAGCACTATTTGATGAATTTTTTCGATCATATCTGGAGTTGTGACCTCAACGGGGCGTCCTGAGCGAGGCCCATCAGAGGTGCTCACACGACCCTTTTTAAACTCGGAAACCCACTGCTTAACGGTTGAATATGACGGGGAGGATGTCCCCAGTGTTGAGTCCATCTCTTTTTTAATTTCCTTCGGCGTTAACCCCTTCAAATAAAAGTATTTGATGACAGCACGATTTTCCTGCTTTTCCATTTTTACGAAAACCACAGAGGCGTCTTGTTCAGCGTGCTGTCAAACCTACACTAGCAAGGAGATCGGGCTGAAACTATAGCTACAAGCTATCCAAGGATGGTACTATAGAATGTCACCTCAAGGTAGGCCTAGTGGCGTCATCTCTTGGTTAGGCCGGAAACTTATCAATCCACCCTCGTATATGCAGTTCATTTTACCGAAACGGTAGTTTGGGGCGTATGTATTAATCAACAATATTTTACAAATAATACAAAAGTGTTTATGAAACCTGTTATGCAGGAAATACTAATTCCGATTATTAAAAGAACCAAAATATATTCAACAGAAATATAGGGCACACAAATGCTCATTGCAAACTGCATTCGAAACTCCTGTTAAATTTTTTCCTGTATTTAGCATAAAAGGAGGTGAATTAAACTTATGTTAAGAATAAGTAGAAAATTGTTACATTTTTAAGATTTAAACACTTTCAATAAGGTCATACGGATATCGATTTGTCGAAATGAGTCCACAGCGTAGCTACCCTTACGTGATAGGTTCATGGTGGTCAGTATTCTTTCGTTTTGATATTATTGAATTTAATCGGTACGCTGTAGATAGTTTCAAATGTACCTTCTACCTTAAGGTAGCTTTTGTTGAATTACTACAAACAGCATAGTGAACGCAATCTATAGAGGGTAGGTATAGTTGGTATTCTGTCGCAACCACCTACAGCGTGCTGATGAGATACAATGAGATCAAAATCGCGATTATTGACCACTATGAATTTCTTGTAACTTACATCATCTGAAATGCACTATGTCATAGATGTGTATAATAGAAATCATTTGTGTATGTTTCTGTTAAGACAGGTACAAAAATGAAAAGATGCATTGCATCGATCGGAAAGCGAACCCCTGCTGTACGCATGAACAAGCGAGCATACACACTGTTGGTTTAAGTTAGGTAGATAACTATTCATAAATCAAAACATATACCTGTTTTGTTCAATAATGATTATGTCTTCACTATCGAATGGACATGCGAAGGGATAACTCCTATTTTTGTAAAAATTTAAATGACATTAGGTATCTTTCTTATTAAGAATTACAAGGTTACGAAATATGTAAGCAGCAATCTCAAGTTAAACGTTTCATTAATATACATTTTAATTTAGTTCTACAAAATTCTCCCTAAAAATGAAAAATTACTTATTAAGCACTCATTTAACTCTACTTTTGACTCTTACTCATTCCTTCTTTGTGAAAGGAAAATCACGTTAAAACTGGTTGAATATATACCGAGGTTATCCTAAGAAGTCATGTACCTAAAAGTGTTCAGCGAGTATAGTAGGTATTTGAAGTACTTGACATATTTGAACAACATTCATTTACGCATAGCTCTACGTCTCGTCAGTTTAATCTAACCATGACAGTTTGCTAATACTCTATTGATTGTTAAAATTTATTTATTACTGTTGATAATGTAAATGTGTCATTTCTACACAACCGTAATCCTACTTAGGATGAGACTCTCAATCAAGTGATTGGTAATCTGAAAGCTATCTGTAAGTGTGATTTTCCATTGAAACAAAGTAATTGATAGAGAAAACGTGAACATCCACTTTACTTTTCATGTCTCGATTACTAGACGAGTTAGAGAAACCCAAATGCACACATATTTTGGTCTAGTTTACTGACCTTTTTGACTAAGGAACCCAATTTTGTTAGAATGAAAATTTTTTGGGAAGTCCTTTAAAACGACGATTCAATTTAATGTAAAGTTCTTTGTAATTTAAAAATATAGGTCATCACAGCCGGAATCCAGGATTGAATTAAGATTTGGATTCGTGAGTAGTGGTCGAAATTAATTTACATACAGACGTTTAGTCGACAACTACGGCTAATATCTTCAGAGGAAATTGTGCTTCCATTGTAGGACGAGGTTGTATTTCGAAATATTGGCAGTTACCGACTGGCTACACAGTTTTTACTGAGATGCTAACTGTAGTAATTGTTGTATCTAATCGCTCATTTCGAAATATGAGATTATTTTGGTTATTAAGAGGAGTACTATCAATCAATCACATTGTTTCATGTGATCAAATTAATTTTATTAAAGCATGACGCATTACCGTAAAATCACAAATCAAAATATGTGCTTTTCAACAAACGAAGTAATAGTCTTTAATATTTAATGAGTAAGAAATCTCATCTCAAGATTACAGTTGAAGTAGGCCAGTTTCCTATGTATACGGTAGATGCAACTAGGTACAGTTGAAGCTCTTGAAACTGAAATCGAACCATGGTTTGAATTCTAAAAATTATAACCAACTGACTACTCTTATCGTATTTATTTCTTTATTTGTATCCCCTGTATCAATTTTAATTCAATGAATGTGGTGAGTGAAAATCGTAAATCATCAGCTCACTAATCTTATATTCAATGAAATTGCACGCATATATCTAAACAAGAAGCTTACGTATATATTATGAGATTAAACTTAATTCGTTTATTAATTTACTATGGGCTATGACGCTATGAATATGCGGGGCGTCTGTAATAAAAGCAAAAATTCTACGCGTTTAGCAAACTTTATAATTGGTTTAGATCCGCTTGGATTAACTTAATTGAGTCGAGTACTTGTGTAAGTTTTAATTGTGTTCCTTTTATTGAAATCATTTCCTTCAAAAAAATAATTGAAAATTAATTGAAAGGAGTTAGTAACTAATGGAAAGCTTGAGTATCCATAGTAGGCACGTCATGAGAGGAGAAAGCTTTTAGATCCTCCGATTTATCATTGAGGAAAAAATTGAATGCAAAAGATCTGTGGGAAGACGGTGGAATTCGTGACACAAAGATTACTTCAGTGGTTCGTATGAACATCTACAAAAGTTTTCAGAGGTCCCATTCACCATCACGGACATTTGGATCATTAACCTCTGGAAAATGAGATGGCATCCTACCAGAAAAAGTAACCAATAAGTAGTAAATAATCTTCAACATTTGTCTATTGACATTACTTTTTGTCATGGTTCGTGTCAGAATTTACATTATAATCTATGAAACATTCGGTTTATACATATATTTAAGCATCTCAGTCTTGGTTGGAAATTAATAAAATTCTGCAGATTTAAGTCGTTGATGATATTGTTTTACAGTTCGACTTTTGTGGAATTGTGTGATGAGAGTCATCTTCTGCATTTACTATTGTTTTTAATATAAATGTGACTGGAGTTTGTGCCATGGGATTTTAAGAGTTCTCTAAACGTTTGATAAAGTACTGAAATGCAATACAATTGTATGTCAAGGAAAAATATAATGCGAAATCGGGCGATTATCAGTTGTTATTTAATTGAGAAAAACTGTCATTGTATGTTTTTAAGAGGGCTGTAACAAACAAGTGCACGGGACTCATTCGTTACATCCTTATTAATTTAGGTATGTATATATCAGTCAAATAGGTACTCGAAAGAATAAAATGATATGTTCCGTTCATGTAGTTTTACATGTATATTTTCTTTGTTAAACTGGCAGAGAAAAATTGTTTACATTATACTGTCAGTGTAACTGTTAAAATAAATTAATATCGGTACAATTTAAAGTGTTATTATACATCATTAGTCTTGCAAACTTCTTAAAATACTATGAAAAAATAGGGAAAGTAACAACAAGACACTAATAGATGATGAGACAATAACCATACATCGCAGAGAACGATAATATAAATAAAAAAGGGGCGGATTGTACAGGTGTTGAGAGACTATCATGTGGACTACAATTAAACAATAGTAATTGTACTAAAAATATGAATACAAGATAGAAAATACCCTTTCTTATTTTTAAAATTAAATTTTTTTTTATATATCCCAACTTATATTTATCATATCTGGAAGAAAGTTTAAACGATGTTTCTCGAAAAGTTCGCAGTGAGGTTGTAATTCTCATATAGATACACCGATTACAGCTATGCCCCAAATTAATTTGACATAGCAATAATAATAATTTCTTTGAAATAAAATAACGGATCACTGCTGTTTAATAATTTAATTGATTTCTAAACTTTATACAACGGAAACAGAGAGAATAAAAAATACTTGTGCGTGTAATTGCAGTCGCTAACCGAATGTCTGTGTAATGTGAACAATAACATTCAAAAGTACCGTCGACCCCCGTAACTAACAAATCTGCCCCAAAAAGCCCCATAAACGTCAGAGAAATGAACCATCATAAACCGGCAAATTTTTGAAGTCCTTGTACTTATAGCAACCAATAATGCTAGTCGGTATTTTGTATTTCACAGAAATTTCTGATGGTGGACAAAAATTCATAAACCCCAGCCATTTCTTTTGGTGGAGCGGTATGTGCTGAAAGCGGTCTTTGAAATGAATATCTACAAATATGGTTACGGAGACCGAAATACCAGATGTTGGAAAAATTAACTATAACTAAATTATTTATATACACTTATTTGAATATTAAAATTCACATATTATTCATAGAATATAATGATGTTAATTGAAACAAACTAATATCTACTTTCAATTTTGAAAATTCTGAACTTTCGTCGCAGTTGAGTCAGATTCAGTTATCCCATCATAGTGTCTTCATGTTCATAATAGGACGTCAAAATCTTCACTGGGTAATAAGAAACTCAACCAATTCGTGTAAAAACACCCATTGTTGAATAGATAAAAATCCGAACTGTAATTATTCATTAGTAAATTGCTTTTTGCGTAAATTTCCCATTTTACAGGAATTATTTATGTATTATACGTTTATTTACAGTTACTTATGGCCTAGTAAGTAGATTGGCACCCTTTGGAATATCTCGTCTACCATGAAATGCACCATATAAATCAACCAAGTAGCATTTCTGTGTCCCAATGAGTTTGCTTAATTAAATTCTCCTCTCGATTAAAATTTTATTGAAACTTTACAAACTACTTAGCTATTAATTGTAAGTTAATAATAGCTTTAAGAACCTGTTAGCTTGTTTCAAATAAATTAGTGTGCGACAGATGTTTTACTAGGCGATACTACTAAGCACACATTAATTCTAACAATTATTTTTCATATCTTGTAACAATAATCATACAATTCATGTAGTTTCGTGATTTTTTTCTTGAAACTCAACTCAACCGATCATCATAAAATTTTATACACACATTCTCAGGGGCACAGAAAAGCGCACAGGGTACATTTTATCCAGAAAAAATATTGTTCCCGAGAGATAGAAAAGAATTAGTTTTATGTAGTCGATTTTGCGTCTTAACTAATCAAACAATCATCATGAAATTTTGTAGATATGTTGTCAGGGGTACAGAAAAGTACATGAGGTACATTTTATCTATAAAAAAGGTTGTTCCCGAGGGATAGAGAAATTAGTACAATGTGGTCGATTTAATGTCTTAACCAATCGATAAAATTTTCTAGATACATTGTCAGTACAGGAAAGGACATAGGGTACCTTGTATCCAGAACAAAATAGTGTTACCGAGGGATAGAAAAATTAGTTTAATGTGGTCGATTTTACCATTAACTACTCAATCAATCATCATGAAATTTTGTAGACACATTATCAGCGGCATTATGAATTGATACGATCTTCTCTTTATTGGACAATTGGACGATGTACTTATGTTAATTTCTACTAAGGACTTTGAAAGGACTGTGGTAGGAGAATTGTAGAAAATTTTTCCTTCAGCAGTTGTACCTTTTAGGTCTTGTTTTCACTTATTACTTCGATGACATATTATAGTAGTTTTCAACTGGTGGTGAAAACGCTGAACCAGTGCGGATACCTTTCGCGTTCAGTGTGCTTGTTTGTTGAAGAGTTGAGGTTCGGGCAGTCTGACTTGGTCTGTTGTGACCCTTAATGGTGTGCCAAAGCGGTAAATCTGTCCTTCGTGGAATGCGCATACTAAATTCGCAATTGATTCTTTGTGGAGAAATCTCGGTCTGCAATATAGCATCAGCAGCTTTTTGAGTACGATATTACGACTATATCCATATGTAGTTATGTATGTCCTCAAATCGTTCTGTTCTTGCGTCAAAGGTGCCTACAGGAGTATAAACATGCTGGGAAATTCTATCTTGACATGGAATGCATGCGCGAGTCCATTTTGCACAACCACTGTTTGTTGAAATAAAACGCCGTGTTATTAGTTTGATAAAAGCATGTATGCAAGGATGCTTAAGGGAATGTAGATATTAAGAAGGCTCTTGCTTTTCCCGTCGAAAAACCACAAAAATGGCTTTGTTTGTGCCCGGTATTGAACTTTCTGTTTCTGGATTCTTGCTCGAAGGAAAGAGCTACATAATCTGTGGGAGTTTTCTACTCTGAAATTCGTGGTAATATGTCTTATATGACGTTGTCCTTGCATCTGTTTAGAAAAGGGTGCTGACATTCAAATGACGTAACTGTTTAAAGAACCATTTATCAGGATTATGACGTAGGCAAATGTGAGAGGCTTATGATCTACGAAAATTATAGTAACAGGTTTCCAGAAAATGACGAAAATGCTTAATTACCCGATAAACTGCGAAAAGTTTTCGCATTTGATCTCTGCGTTTAAGAGTTTCCTTCGCGATATTGTTGTAACGCAGTGCCCAAATAATGGCTGGAAGCGTCACACAAAAGGACTAAGTTAGCGTTCGGCTGAGCATAATGGAGAGCAGTATGAGCAAATTGTTTGTTACTCACGTGGATTGCGTCGTCAGCCATTGGGTTACATCGTAACGTTGTGCCGTCCTTCTTTTTACCTTGAAGGAGTAGAAATTTTCTGTGAATGTAAGCATACCCAGAAATTGATGTAGCTTACTTGCGATGCCGGGTTTGGGATGGTTATTTATTGTGGTCACCAGGTGAAGGGCGATCCCTTTTATCGAGTTAGATTAACCTAAAAGAGATAATTCTTTTTCTCTGAATCTACATTTTGTAAAATTTAATAAAACCTATAGGAAATTAAACATGCATACACTGCGTGTATGTGCTATTTATGCTGTTCTTGTTCTTCGGACTGCTTCATTGATGAACCGTTGAAATGTTTGGCTGGCATAACGTGATCCAAAATTTATGTATGGAAATTCCAATAATCCAAATGAAGTTGTTATTATCGTTTTGGATGCCTTAGCAAGAAATTCGAATTTCATTGTTGGTTCAAATCGGATCAATTGTAGATAAAATGTTTTGTTTAAAAAGAAGTGGAATGAATGGATGATTTTTTTAAGTCCTTGTACCACTTTATCCAACTGTTGGATCGTGTAAGTTGTAGGATTCCAGTGGAACCAATGATGGACGACATGATGATTACAGTGGGTGGTTGCAAATACCGTGCGACTTATTTCTCTGCATGCCGTACTGAGTATCCCCACAAATAGTAATAAGTTTAATGTCAGTAATATTAAGTATAAAATAATAACAAATGTACAAACTCACTATGATTTCGTTTAATGATTACCGCCAAAAACAATTCAGAAAGTATCGCCCATCAACAAATTGTATACTATACTAACTCTGTACTATACTATATTCTCTATGCTATATACCCTGTGCTATACAATATTTCTATTAGGTTACGATGTGGAGGAATACCATTGTTAAGATATGTACTTTGCCCCATCGATAATGGTACCATTCGTCCAAATTTTACTTTGATTTTACTAGTGTATTAATTATTATATATATATAAGAAAGTTTAAACGATGTTTCTCGAAAAGTTCGCAGTGAGGTTGTAATTCTCATATAGATACACCGATTACAGCTATGCCCCAAATTAATTTGACATAGCAAATTCTTTAAAATAAAATAACGGATCACTGCTGTCTAATAATTTAATTAATTTCAAAACCTTACAATGGAAACAGAAAAACTTTTACTATACGCATGAGTATTATCTGTTAAATAAATGTCTGTTCCGGCAGGATACTTCTCGTAAAAACTTTCCTGGTGCAGTCTATCACAATGTATAAACTCATATTAGATATTACTACCNGACTACGCCGGAAGGTAGGGCGGAAGGCCCTCTTCAGCCTGCTTTCAGGAATCGTGGGAATGGGTGGGTGGTGGTTCGGGTGAGAAAGATGAGACGAACGAAAAGAAGACAGAAGAGAATGAAAGATTATCTGTGGAATATTACTGCCCCAGCATTTGCCTAAATGATCCAAGGAAACCACAGAAAAACTTGGACCAAGGCAGACGGACCCGGAATCGAACCGGCGTCCTCCCAAATGCTAAGCAATGGTCTAGACCTCTAGGTCATGCCGCTCGGTGCGAGCCCCTCAAGTCCGACTCGTTTTATTGACGCCTCAGGTAGCGACCCCATGTTTCGGTCGTCCTTGTTAGGCTCTCCGTACTTACGAAATAAATACATACTTTTACAGTTGCTACATATTTTTTCTAAACTATAAACTAAGCCTAAACAGATTCTAAGCCGGGTTGTAATACTACCTGCATGTTTTCCCGATATTACATTATTTTAATTGAGGAAAGCATATCGAATAACTAACGCTACTGTCCAAATTTTCAAAGTTCGAACGAAGTTGTTTCCGAAATATTCTAATGGGTGGTTACCGTGAGACACCTTATATATGTATATAAATGGACGCTAAACTCTAATTACGAAAGCATTTAATAAATTTGTATTTAGCATTATCACTTTTGTATACCTTTTACTTAAATTAGTTTTTTTTGCAGCTGTTTGGCCCGAACTTTGCAATAGTGGAACCAGACAATCTCCAATCAACATTCAAACATCTTCCACAAAACAAACGTATTTGTTACCTTTTATATTCACTGGGTATTCCGAACGTTTTTTTGCTAATGTAACTAATACTGGCCATACAGGTAAGACACAGTCAACGATATATAAAAGATATAAAGTGTATTAGTGAATTAATTTTAGAATTAATTTTACCCATTACAGATAACTTTAAATTAATAGGGAAAAATTGTTGCTGCTGCCATCTGTGCTTGCCGGGAATTGAACGCGGGCCCCTGATTTTACGGACAGTAGTCTACCACTAAGTTATAAGGAGGTGACAGCAGCAACCTAACGATATATGTACCTCAAACTATAGGCTCCAGAATCGTCGGACTAATGTATAATCTTTATAATTTCAAAAGGCATAATGTTACAAATAGTATATTATTCGATTGATTATTCCAGACAGAATATTATTTAGGTGGAAGAAGTATTACACTTATTAAAGGTGGGGGTTAAGCAACTGCAGAGAATGGATAAATTAAATATTTAGAGGAGGAGAATTATGATCTATCTGATTATTGATAAGCTTAATATGTTTAATTTATTAATTTCTAGTCGTTCTATTTGTCTATATTTACCTCTAAAACTCACTATTATACCGTCTACTGGACAAGTAACAATAACTTATCATTTTTTAAATCACATCTACAAGTTTAAATCCACTTTATTAGATATGAATCTATAAGCTTTCCACATATAATAATTAGACTTTTTTTTGTAGGACATCACACACAGACACACTAATAGATTTTACATATATATGTCATTGCAACCACTTTCACACAAATTATTACCTACCTTTTTTCATTCCAGACTCTTAACACTATCTGTCTAATTAATTAAAAAAAAGAACTTAACAGAACTATGTCAACAACGCAGAGCTCATGTTATTTTGATTTTAGAATTTTGCAGTTGGAAGGGGAAGATTAAAAATTGAATATAGCCGATTTAAAATTAAATTTATTGGAATATCCAGAATCTAATGATTTAAACTTATTAGGCTTAATTATTATTTATGATGAAATTGATGTAAATAATTATTGTACTGTTATAAACGTTTAGTCCCCTCTTCTTCGATTCTCTTTTTTATTTTTATTCTCCAAAAATAATCTCAAAAAGTTATTGAAATTAAATATCTATTTCTTCCTTCGTAAAGTTCCCATATGGCTCTATTTAAATTATTAAAGTATCCATAATTTTGAGAGCTTGTGGATCTTCTTGTCTCTATATTTCTTTTATATTTAGACGATAACTTAAATAAATTCTCATTTCAGTAAAAATAAACTTACAAAATAATGGTAAAGTTCCTACAGTAGAAAGGGGTGGGTTACCAGGCACTTACGCTTTGGATTCTGTTCATTTTCATTGGAATTCTGAACACACAATAAACGGCTATAGGTAAGTAAGACATTTAATAAACTCTTCTGTAGAAATTTTCAAGTTTTGTTTCTTCTTTAATTTCCAAGGTATCCTGCCGAGCTTCATGCAGTGCACTATAATGTCCAGTATGGAAATTTGGATAATGCAACAATACGTGAAAATGGTCTTGCAGTATTTTCTATTTTGTTCGAAGTATGTTTACACAAACAACCATCAATAGCAATTAACTATTATGTTAAGTTTTCGATTATTATAAGGGTGATATACCATTAAAGCTGATATTTATCAAGTTACAATTACTTGAAGATGAAAATTTTAGGTATTTTAAGTATTTACAAAAGCTTCACGTAAATCGGAAAAGTTAAAACATTTAATTTATCTTTTATTTAAAGTAGAGACTGAAGGTCTAAAGATACACTTGTATTTTATATTCATTTAAACGAATCACTTTATAAAATCTGTAACAAATCATTTTCTTCAATTGGCACCACATAGGTTTGGTTGCACGAACAGATAGAGTAATTGACAAGTATCACAGTTATTTTTTGATAATTTTTCGTTTAACGTTTAATTTATCGAAATCACGAACAATAATCTTCTAGAAGTCCGTGAAGAAATTATGAAATTGGCTAGAGATGCTAGTTTTGAAAATATCGTCATTAAGTGCTTCTAGAAGAAGCAGAAATTAATGCGTACTTTCATTTCATATAACATAGACAGACTTTAGATAAATCAACACGATGTTTTTTGAAAATATGTAAATGAAACACGTTAAAATCATATTTCATTTTTAACAAGGCATGTAGTTGTAACTGCTTGTGGACATTTTACATATTAATATAATGGTTTATTATCAGATTTCTTCCGATGATGATAAGTACTTCAGTCCTATTATGAAGGTGATCGAAAAAGTAGATAATACTGTTGGAATGACAGCGCAAACCAACGAATCCTTTTCTCCTGACATATTTTTTCCACGTGATACTTCTGGGTATTACCGCTATATTGGATCATTAACCACACCAGATTGCAATGAAGGTGTAATATGGACACTATTTACAAATACATTACATATCTCTGAATCTCAGGTGGGTATTATACGCATTTCTTCTTTCACTTTGTTTACCGTAAATTTATTTCCAGCACAAATTTTATTACACGATAGCATTTAACAAGTAGGGTATTTTCAAATGTATATTTAAGGAATTATTTATTATTATAGTTAAAAGCATTTTATCATAACGAAGATTATAATAGGGAATATCTATAAAAGATTATTTTACTGTCATTAATATAAAAAAAGCACAATAAGTACTAAATGATTTATTCGAGTGAAGAAAGACTATATTTCTACCTTGCCCGATATCCTCTGCGGTGGTATATCTGCATAAGTACACATTAAGTATACTTCGTTTAGTTTCTCTAGCGATGTGACCTTTAGTTTGACCGGTGCAAAGTAGAAAAGAACAGCACTAGGCCTGAAAAGAAAGGAGACAACTCTCGGCCAAACTCTTAACCAGTGAGAAGCGTATAATCCGTACAGTACTGCACGGAAAAAATAATCATTTTATCCACTAAAAGCTGCTTTGCTCGAATGTGCTGTTATTGGTACCAATTACTACTGATAGTATCAACGAGATGATTATTTATATTTGAAGATTTATAAAGGCTTTGACGCTTGTTTTCAACTCGCACTACTATTCATGACTGAACAAAACTTTTGGCAGGTACTGTATGAACAAGAGCGAGCCGAGAGTATAATGAGCTTTTTTCTCCCTGGCTACGATTTTGCCAGCGCGCATCCAAGACATTGGAAAGGACACAGCGTTAGACAAAGTAAATGAAGTATATATAATTTTTGTTTACAACGTTGTATGCAACAACTCTAATTTCAATAATCAAACTATCGACAATGTCCTCTCTTTTTCCTTCTATTTTACGATTTTCTAGCTTTTTGTAAGCACTGATCTGCTAATTATAAGAATGGTTACCTAGTATAAAAAGTAAATACGATACATGTTTACATACAAACAGCTCACGTCGGCAGTAATTTTGATACGATTTGTTCTAGGTCTCGTATTTTACAAGTATGTGGTCAGAAACAGGTCTTCTAACAGAAAACTATAGAACTCAGCAGCCTATCAATGGTCGTCCGGTATACGAGAAGATTAGCCCACTTCCAAAAGTAATAACGATAGTTACATCAAATGCTAGTAAAGTAGCATACATCAAATTGTTAATGCTATTCTCAATAATATATTTGTATTTAAAGTAACATCTGTTCTTGTGTAATGTCCTCCTCACTGTTGTAACAATAAGCTCTTTCTTCTGTGTAAACACTACCGCACAGGTAAAATATTTAAAACTGGGATCGGGTAAATACAAAGCTGTTTTTCATTTTTATTAGGAAAATTTGTAATCCAAACTATAATTTGCTTTGTAGGTGTTTTATGCAATTGTCACTACCTCAATTTTGTTATAACTATATTTATAGTAGTTGTATAGATATATTTATTACTACATATATATCATCGGCATCATAAGATAGTCTGAAGAGATACACCTGCACGTTTTTCTAGTCTAAGCCATTCGCATTTCCCTAGCTTTATGGTATCCTAAAGTTTAATTCTTAAAGTGATAAAAGGGCCGATTTTAATCTCAGATCAAAAACTGAGGAACTAGAAATAACTGTAAGTGACGATAAATAGAAAACCGTCTGAAAGCCGATTCTTTCTTTTCCGATTCGAGCTTCTCTCAGTAAACGTTTTGATAGTCCAAGAGCTGGCTACATAAATGCGAACTGATCGAATATAAATTTAATTTTTTCTTATAAGATTCCGATAATGTCATCTAAAATTGTGGCCATCTTGCATAAGTCATTGCTGCTGCAATTAGGGCAGTAAAAAGGTTAATCCTGCGTTCTTTTCCGCAAATAAAAATGATCGATTATAGTTCTGCAAATTGGTATTGGTTCATTTAGAGCTCACCAAATTATTAAAAATATTTGCAGAAATGTTGCGGATAAAGGGTCGGGATTGACGATCAGTATATATACTTAGTTGTGCAACTTTGCATACATCAAGGATATTATATAATTAAAATTTTTATGAATTTGTAAAAACCAAAAATGACTGTAGGTAACTAAAAAGATTATTTAAAACCTTGCGCATGAGTTTTTCCTGTATCTGACGATTCTTTATAATAGTAGTTCTTCTTATTCTTCTGAAGCTCATTTCATCCCTGAAAACAATACAACAACGCTTTTCTCCTGTCAGCTCAGATATTGAAGAATCATTAAATTTATTTTGTTATTCAATAGTAAATCATGCTCCACCTAAATTTATATCATTATTACGTCTGAACAAGAATTTTCTTCTTTATCTGACGCATTTACTAATGTAAGTGCATTTTTATTTTATTCTGGAAAAGTGTCAATATTTTTATTGTGAATCCAAATCACACTGAATTTCAAAAAGAACTGAATGGAAATATCTACAATAAATTCGTAACCGGCGAAAAACATTATTTAATTTATAATGCATTTAATAAACCGAAAACAACAGTTTCTCTTGTAAACATTCGTCGGGCATCCGTACAAAATAATTGCTTTTTTATACTTTTGAAATTTTATACGAAATTTTTAAAGAAACTGATTCATTAAGAATGCCTTTATAAAAACTTTTTATGCTCAAATGTGTTCAAAAAGAATAATAGAGCAACAATTTCAAAAACTAAAAAAGAGCACAGAAACGACTTAGCAGAAGAAATGGAAAATGGAGGAATAATTCTACGTGCTGGAAAACCAACAATAATTTTGGAAGAATATGGAAACTCCAAAATATAAGAGATGGAGCTGCATGGACATCCAATCAAAATGCCCGGTTATTGTGGTTTCCAAAATGTTTTCGGCAATGAAAACGCAAGAATGCAAGATTCGCATAGACTACCAGATCCCTACACTAAATTAAATCAGCCGGGCATCACCGGAAATATTTATATTGCTAGAATGATTCTATTGTACACAATTAATAAAATGCATTTTTATATTACTTTCAGTCTTTCATTCCAATAAAGTCAATTGTTTGTTCATTTAAGAGTTTTAATCGCTTTTTAAAAATTTTATTCTCGTATTTATTGGAGTTTGTAAATGTTTCAAATTTTACTTCAAGTTCAAATATATCTTGGTATAAATATCGAAGTAGGGTATAACATTTGTGTGCTCGAAACGGAAAATGCTTGAAGGTTTACAATGTTCTAAAACGAATAATAATCTGTTTGTGACTAAAGATATCCGTTTCTAAACCCAATTCCACAGCGCCTTAAGAATATATCCATCTGAAGAATGACTTTAAATGAATGAAACCTTAGAGGTCAAACAAAACGTATTTTTGCTTTTTTACTGTCGAATGTCCTCTAAGAAGACATCAAAGGACATGAATAGAAACAAGATGGACAGGCCATCGAGGTGTCACGGTATCTTAATAGCTATCTACTTCGGCAGAACAGGAAGTGCCGCAGTGGGGTTTCTAAAATATTTTCATTGGTAAATTTATAGATTTACTCAACTTCAACAATTAGTATTTAACAAACTTTGTGATAATATTCCTTTGGAGAGCTATACGAATGAATACAAAGGCGTAAGCGAATTTCATTTCTGTACCTTTATTCGACGAAGCCAATTAATGTTTTAATTGTTCGAAACATTAACCCTTATTGATCATTGTGACAGTTTTCTCTGAAGACATTCTTTCCCTCTATTATTCGATTGAAACTTTTCAAGTGCTCCAAACAGTCGTTCCGGAATTAAATGTTGCATACATATTCATCACCCAACACTGAAGTTGTTAAATCTTGTTTTTCGGTGATAAAGCTACGCAAATGTAATAAAATATTCAAAAATCAGTATAATAACAAATAGTTTTCTGTGTAATGGAGTTTTCGGAATAATTTTCAAAGCCAGAAGCATTAAGGTTGTATCATCTTTTGTAATAGGTTTGTTTCTACTTCATATAGGAAATGTTTAGTATGCAAACAAACGTCCAATTTTGGAATCATTTTTACGTTTGGCTCTTTATTTTATAAACAATAAGATGTAACAAATACAACAAAGCGTAGCGTATAACTAGTAACAGTCAAAATTATCAAATTTCAATGTAGCTACCTACAAACAAAATTATTCTGAAATGTGTGAAACGGACAAAATTGTTTGAAAAATGAATTACTGAATAAGTAGTGTCAAAGTATCCGCTATTGGAACTCTACAAGCCTTATTTAGTACATGCATAATTTTACCATAATTACTTATGTAAGGCTCCATGGTCAATCTATCACAAATTCCATGATTCCAGTTGTAGTTGTTGTTATATGTTTATAAACTCTATAAGTTATAATATAAACAAACATAATGTAAGTTAGGAGGGTAAGTTCAAAAATAATATTATCCGGCACAATAAAAGCAACAATGTTTTTTTAATAAGAAAGATTATACAAGTACGTTTTTACAGCCAGAGTTCTCTATTAATACTGTCTATTCATTTTTCTGCATTTCCCTATTCGCAAAATGTTCGCGTATATTGTATCGATTCTGATAAGTCATAAATAATATCGAAACATCAACAAATGACAAAGCTGGTTGTATAGCTGGTTGTTTTTAATCGTCAGGAACTGCAAAAATTTTTGATACACTTGAGACACCTCTGAGTAGCGATTCTAACATTCGACTATCCTGCTCTCCAGACTGTCCTTAGGCTGAAATTCATCTAAAAGATCCTTACAAGTTCATAGCGTCTGGAACAAAAATGTTTTGTCTGTTACGGTAACGTCTGAAGGTGGATCTAACACATCAAAGCGTGTTTGTTTCACTCTATAATTTGAAAGAGTCTAACTTTTCTTTCAAGCTCCTTTCGCTCTAGTTGCTGACTCATTGTTAGACAGAACTTAGCGTTTGCGTATTCGGTAAACCTAGTGCTTAAATTATACAAATTTCACTCGAATTCTAGCTTAGGTGAACCTGTCATTTAAGTTATGACCCTTTCACTCGAGTTTCAATCAAAATTTCACAGAGCAATTTTAGAACTTTAGAAAGATGACAAGCCTGATGGTTTCACCTAACCATCTGTCTCATTTACCTCTCGTTCTCAATCCTACGTCTTACAAAAGCGTACCTTTCACTCGTTTTAAGGGTTGGTTCAAAATTATATCTTACTCTGCATGACAATCCAAGGCTTTATCTTGTCTACTGCCACAACTGTTCGGCTTGACCTTTCGGCACTGTCACGCAAGTATTCCACTTCATATCTGTCATTCAACAGGACTTTGGTGACGCGGAATGGAAGCATATATTTTGGGGCAAGTTTCCGACTCTCACCGGTACTCGGATGATCAGTCTTTAGTACAAGTACTAGATCACCAGCACAATACTGCTTGGCCACGGCTCTAGCTTTGTCGAATCTCTGCTTCTGCCGCTTTTGGTCTTCAGTAATTCGTTTCGCAATATCTTCCCTTAACTTGGGTAAGTCTGGTCTTTTCAAGCCTATCTCGATTGTATTCAGGATACACGACTCTGCAACATTTCGAGTTCTGTACCTTGCCAATGCCTCCATTGGACTCACACAATCGGGTTAGTGGTTCTACATTGTTTACAAAGCTCTTTACAAACCATCGGAAATATCCCGATAAACCTAAAAACTGCCTCACTCCTTTAATACTTTGAGGCTCTTTCATGTCTAGAACTGCATTTATTTTGGATTTTCCAGGGCGTACTCTTAACCAACTGATTTCATTGCCTAAGTAATCATTTTTGGTCTTGAAAAATGAGCATTTCGTGGGTTTTTAATGTCAAATTATTCTTTTTAAAGGCTTCTAACACTAGAGAAAGCCTGGATAACCTCTTAACAAAATTTGGACAAGGGATTATTATGTCATCAATGTAGGGAAGTGGTATTGACTGTTTCAAATTTCCCAAAACACTGTTAATTAGTTTTTGATAAACCGCCGGGCTATTGGTGAGGCCAAAAGGTATTCGCAAAAACTCGTAATGCGATTCGGGAGTGACAAATGCTGTTTTCTCTATAGAGTCAGGGGCCATTGACACCTGGTAGAACCCAGAAGCGAGGTCCAGAATTATAAAATATTTTCTTTCGCCTAGTTTATCCAATTGGTCACTTATGAGTAGTAATGGGTATCTGTCTTTTATTGTTACCGCGTTTAATTTGCGATAATCAATGCACATACGGTAGTCATTAGTTTTCTTTTTGACAAGTATTATTGGGCTCGCGTAAGGGTAAGAAGATTCGCGGATAATCTGGTTCGACAACAAATCATTTATTATTTGCATCAGTATGTCTTTGCCTGATCGTGACATTCTGTACGGTCGGTATAAGATTAGCTCTTCCGTAGTGCACTTGATATGCATTTCAATGGCGTTTGTTTTCCCTAAATCAATCATTGAAAACGTTATACAATCCTTGGATGGCTTTAATAAATTTAGAATACGTAAACGTTCCGCCTCTGTTACATTTCCAATGCTAAAAATATCAAAATCAGCATCTCGAACGGTGCTTATAGTATTACAATTGAATGACTCGAATTTATTAGAAAGAGGAGGCAACCTTTTTAAAACAAATCCCGTGGCAGTTTTTGTAAATGATACATGTGGTTGGTTCAAAAAGTCAGTTCCAATTATGACATCATACGACAAATAAACATCGTCGATTATAATAGTGTTTACTTTGACTATAACGTCGTTGATCTTGACTACCACATTCGAAGTGGTGTTGCTTGTTATTTCATTGCCCATGAAACACCTAATAGTAACATCTTTTCCTTCAGTTTGTTTTGAATGTATGTGCTTAGCGACTGACTTTTTCATCACAGTGCACGTACTACCATCAGTGTCTATTAGGTATTGTACTTCTTGCGCATTAATAAAGTCAGTTTTTACGTAAACGTTTTCATTTTTAGAACTAGAAATAACATGTAATTCTTTCGTGTTATTGAATTTAAGGTTTCTCGTTTGGAAGCTTGTTTTGTTTTGTCTCTTGCAATTTTCTTTCTTATGACCGTAAAAATTACTAATTTCGCATTTTATAATGGGTTTCTTACAAAGTTTGACGCGTTGATCGCCGCCACAGTTAAAAATGTTACCGAATGAGGTTTAGGGAGTTTACTTTGGGAAATTTGCGTTTTTTGTCGTACTTTACTGTTCGATTCCTGTACTTTCTTTATTGACTTTTCGGTTGATGCAATGTTTTGTAAATACGCGGCCAACGGCTCTAAAAACGTACGTGTATGCTAATGCCAATGTTACGGAATTCAGCCGCCCGAGCTGATAGTTGGATGTTTGCATCAGTAATACCCTGGATTACACTGTCGACGAGGTAGTGTTCAGGGATTGAAATACCTAAATTTATCAATTTCGAAACTTTTTCAAAGCAATAACTATCTATTTAAATTTTGTCCAGGGGGTGAAGTGTATGTAGCTGTCTCGACCAACAGTTTACCGAATTGAACATTGCTTAGGAAAGCGTTCAAAAGAAATGCTTTCATTTCAGACCAGATTATACACGCTTTATTTAATGAGTCATATCACTTTCGTGCATTACCTCTGAGGCGGCCAGTAGCTAGTCGAACAGTCATATCATCGTTCCAGTGATAAAATATTACCAGTTCATCAACTTTACTGACCCACTTAACCGTGGTTAATTTCTCGGCGGACGGATCAAATCCTGGTATTAAAGTCTCATCCACATGGTATAAACGCATTGGCATTGGTAAAGGGGGTGTAAATGAACGGGTGGTACTTACATTAGCTCGAAGTTCTCTTACTTCCTGTCTAATCCGCGCTAATACATCATTTTGCTCGTTTCGATGCATTTCCTTC
>NW_020439145.1:11914-25830 GCF_000699045.2 Agrilus planipennis | reverse complement strand
ACGACAACCATTTACGCTAATTTATTGAAACTTGTACCGATGCTTTGCGCTAATCAATGGTAATGTAATTAAAGTCGCTATAAAACCATGTCGTATTGCTTTTGCTATTGCACAAATGATAAACAATTTTTTTTTTTGAATTTATTAATGTTAAGTGACTGTTTTACAACTTCAACTGTTGCATCATTACAAATTAATGGTTTGTTTTATTTAAATTATACTTTCAGCGACAGAAATCTTTCCTGTTGCAATATTATGATATCTAATAAGAGAAACATTGAATAATCTATTAGACAATAACGGAAGACTTAGGAGACGCTCCTTTTATAAATTATTCATTCGTTCGCGTTTGTAAAACGGCCCAGACGATAAATGAAACTTGAATATTAAAACGTGTTAACTTAAAACAGCTCTCAAAGTATCCAGCGGAAGTTTGAATTGCAAAATCGGCCACCACTTCTGTTTTTATTTAAGAAGATTAATGAATTATTAATTACCAAATTTCATCTCTTAATTATGAAGCTGCGTATTTTCAGTGTCTTTCATCTCAAAACATTAGCGAAAAACAAAAACAACAGTGCTTCCTATTAAACAAAACAAAAGCTTTATTAATGTGAAACAGTTGAAGACACTTACTAACTGATTCTATCAAATCGGCTAGGAGTACACCGTCGCAGCAATCCCTGGCCAGCGAAAGAAATCGCTTTTTGTTTCGTGATTTTTCCAAGTAATAGTTGGCCCAATCCGTGTATATCTGGAACAATAAGAAACAAAAGAATCAGTTTCAATAAAAAAGCATCACTAATATGTACTACGTATTATGTATGTATATTGTAGGCAAATAATCATTTGAAACAAGATACTTTATGAAAAGAATTGCGAAACCCTAGACGATCTAGAAACTTATTAAAAATAGTTCGTTCGTGGCCAGAATGACTAATGTTAAATGTGCGACTTGGCGACTAACAAACTGAAGCAATTTTGGTCTTCAACTGCTTAAGATTCGTGAATCACAAATAATAAGTAATCGCAATATTNTTATATATAAAAAAAAATTTTTTTTAGCTAAATATCGAATAGTAATATTAATAATAATGTCAAAAATATCTACCTAACAACAACCCAATACTTATTTAGATATTGCAGAGCTCCAGGGCTCCACAAAACACCACGAAGTGTACGTGTACTTTTAAAACTAATGATATACGAACAACCCTTTTTCAACGCACTTCCCGTGCTTTAATTCAACAGACAACCCTAACACGAAGAACTTTGCATACGCGGCGCTCTCTCGACGTTTCGTACGTTTTTATCGCGCGCGACATTCGATCACGCATGAATCGGCGTGCGGCAGGTTCCCGTAATAAGTTAAAAAGGGACGCGGCCGACGCTCGGCGTCGTTCCACCACTACCCGACGTATTTCCGCTACTGAAGTAGATGCCGGAGTCCTGATGCTATCCAGCCAGTTGCGAGTGGAGGAAGTAGTAGCTATCCGTCGTATACATAGACATACATATGTGTATATACAAATGCTTAATATATATATGTATATAGATATATATGTATGTATATTTAGTTGCCATTCACCTCGTAGGTATCCCGGAGTGCGCATATTCAGAAATACCAACACTATTCTAAGTTCATGTTCGTCCTTATTTTATCCCTGTTGCTCTTCCAGACTGGACCGGGTGTGGTAAAGAGCGCTGTTTCTCTCCCGCAGGAAACGTTACCTATTAGACAGCGTAGTAAATGGGTTTTGGGGAGAAACAGGGCTTCCCGAAGCTAATGCGAAACGACGTGAGACCTGGGGACCTGCGAGCCAAAGACACCACACCGTCTCGTTCTCTAGGGGTCGAGAATGTAATTCTGTCTCGTCCGCTCGTCGAAAATTACGCAAGAAAACGCAGAAAGAAGAAAGCGGATTGGTAATACGTGTACGTAGTAGTGCGTGGACTGTTTGGTCCTTGGCCAAAAAAAATGAAAAAAGAAAGGTCGACTTCAAAGACTGTACGGTCTCGAAGATGTTCTCGTCAATTAATCATTTCAGATGAAACGTAGTCTCTTTCGAATTGAACGATTAGCTTAACTTTTATTTAACTTTAATAACGGCTCGGCGCCTAAAACTAAGCCGCCTCTCTTGAAGTCCAGATTTCTTTAATTTAATTTAACATTAAATCAAATTAAAGTTGTCGATAAATTTTACATAACCAATATGAAGTTCATACGTAAACATTTAATTCATTAGCTTCGATCTTGGTATAATGTTGTGATTTCAAATCCGGGAATTAATATTCTCCGTTCAACCCTGAACAATATGCGACCCCTACACGCAAGATAAACAAGGGCTCGATTAGGTAAATAAAGAACTTGAGGGCAAGCGTTTGGCAATATAATATTTATTTATTCAAGCTTTGCCTTTGCTTACATTGTCATTGTTCCAGAACATCGTTTTAAATAATAAGTCTGCACACACCTTCTGCTATTTGTACATTTATTACTTAATTATTTTCGTCAGACAGAAACAATGCAATGAATTTAATCGTATAATAAATAATCGGCGAAAAATTTTAAAAAATTATTTCGACGCCTGGTGCATTTTATTTATTAGCGCTGCATATTGAACATATACGAACATTTGCCATCAAATTTCTCGGCAGAGTTGCTTATAAATCCGATGACATAAGCGCATTTAAGACTTTTATTTAAAAGTTCAGTTGAATTATACACCGTGTCATAGATTTAATAAACGTCTACGACTGCTGCAAGCTGGCTGATATAAGTAATATCAAGAAAGTTATGCTAAAACTTAATGTATGTACATAAGTAACGACTTGTTCGTTTCGATCTAATCGTGGACACTAGTCACCTTCGCTCTAATGTGATGTGTGCATAAAAATACACCAGAATCTTACAACTTCCCGTTCTGGGATATAGTGTTTGCCACGTGGCCCTTGTTTTTCGTAATTTCGTGCACCTTAATAAACCTTCTGATTTATTACTAGCCATGTGTCCAAACAAAAAATTTATTTCATTCTCATTCATCATTTTTCTCTTTTTAATCGATATTCTAATGAATATTGACTATTTTAATTGATAATGTTCCATTAAAACTGATAAAACTAATCAAAGTAACGTAATCATTTCAGTCGATGTGCTGATTTATAACGGCGAATTACTGTCAATAAATCAACTTACATTTATTTCGTTTTTGCAATCATGATTGTCGAGGATATTCTCAGTACAATAGTAAAAACCGCAAGTAAATCGGTTAAGTGATTCCCGGGATATTGATTTGCAAAGTTTGGTTTAAATATGCAATTTTTTTACAACGTTTACTATAATTAGGTCAGTGAACCTACTCTTTCATTCATCATTCATTGATAGTTTCCCAATCGAAGGTATTTCGTGAAACAAATTTGTAACAGCCAATCATATGCCTATTTTCAATACTGTCACTTCAACAATGCAATTGTTTGTAAACAAATAATATGTTTAAATACATTTAATATTTCTTCGATTTAAGCCCCAAAATGTCCTTAATAGATTTTCTCAAGAAACGTTAATAATTGACTTATATTGTACATTTTCATAGTTTCAAAGATCAAATCGTAAAAAATTGGTATAATCTGACGTGCATCTGACGTTAAGAGGTTAGAAATAAGATAAGTTTTGTACCCTGAAGAAATTCCTCTATTTCTGTTAAAATATGAATTAAAATTATGCAGCAAATAAATTCAATGACTAAATTAAAGCTTATTTTACTATAATTTACAGAAGAACTATAAATATATTCGTTCTATTTAACTGCAATGATGTTTTTTCAGTGGCTAATACGTGAGTACCATTAGATACATTTACATTCGTAAAAACTACAGTTTATAAAATAAAAAGTAATTACATAAAATGTACAACTTAATTAGTACCCAGTATCTTTAACATAAGATTAAGTTCGTTTATAAATTTAAATCTAGCCACGAAAAGCTCGTTCAATCGTTTCATTTATTCGTGGATGTAGATAACAGCCTTTTAAGCTTGCTATTTTTAGAGATGATGCTCCTGTTATCTCCAACTTTCACATCTAAGTAAAAGAAGGACATTTTAATTACACCACCACATGAAAAGAATATACAGACATCGACATAAATAACGTTGGAAGCAGTGCAACTCACAGATTGGCATAGTCTGTATAATGTGTTGCCTATACTCTTGGTTAATTTATTTAAAAAATGTTATTTTCTATTTACTTTAGACATTACTAAATTATTTATTCTCTTTATTAATTACTATTTTAATTTTCGATATTAATGTACCCCTTTTTAATGAGGTGAGGGGATGATATTAAATAAAAACACAGGTATAATATTTAATAGTACAAATTTTATTGTATCGAAGACTTTTTGTAAACAATTTTCATTTTCTTTTTTAATAAAAAATAAGTAAGAAAAGTAATATAGGGAAAAGTAAATAAAAATTCAACTGATTACGTTTCACATAATACAATAATATGTTATATTATATACATACACATGGAATAAATATATCGAGTAGAAAAGAGTCAATAAACTACTGTAAGCTCATTAAGGGAATAATTAATAAGTATTATATCGTAGTAATATTATTCAGAGACCTCGTCAGTCTATTTATTTAAAAAGGTGTAAATGTAAATATAAAAAAAGCCTTTTGGCAATCGATAGTTGAATTAAAGAGAAACAAATCGACTAAAAGAACACAAGAGAAACCGAAAGTCAGCTAAAATTCTAACCAACTAACAGATATAAGCAGACAGAACTACACGTTTCGAAGTCTAACTTTAGAATTGACATTATAGAATCAGCCCTAATACACACCGAGGGTGCTGACTAGACCACACAATTGTTTATAAAAATTATAACGTTACTATTATTTTTTTGTTCCTGTATATAAATGGGATTCGTTATTATTATCATTATTAAATATCATTATTAATAATTATTGTTACCAAACTACTAATGAGTAAATGAGCATGAAAAAGGCTAACTAGTGGTAAAAAATCACTTTGTCGCTACGTCTTCTAATTAAGCCAACATTTGTTCAGGGTACAAAAATTATCTCGAGATTATGGGGAAACGTTTTCAGTTTCGATCGCCAATATTTAAGATTCTACACCAATGTAAAATAATCAAGACTCGGTTAATTTACTGAATTTTGAACTAATTAACGATAAAGGGCAGTATTGGGGACTCAAAAGAAAAAAGAAAACGAAAGACAAAACGTTTCGACCAAATCTGTGTTACCTGTAGTTCGTATTATTACAATCATAAAAAGAGCCATTCGTTTGTATCATGTTTTTTCGTTATTATTATGAAAAACGAAGTTATTTATTATCTTATCATTTCGAGATACTTTTGTTTGTGTTTCGTAAGCATGTCTGTTACGGTGACCAATGTTTTAACGTTGTTATTAACCTTGGCCACGGCTTGCAACTCGATCAAGTGAGCAACGCAAATGTGATGTAACGTTGCCAGTTCACGAGCAGTATCGGTCTTGTTGGTCATTCGGGGTTCCCCGGGGTCTGGTACGGCCGATAACTGATCCAAAAACACCACCATCCTCTCCTTGTTTTTAAGAATGAAGGGGTTTACTACCTCCATATAGGGTTCCTAAAGAGATATATTGTGTAATGCAACGCCATATTACGATAACTTCAGCACACAATAAACAAGGTGCACTTTTATAATTATTATATTCATTTGTGAATTTTTACCCACTACACACTTCCTCAAATTAATGAGGAAAAATTTGTTGCTGTTGTCACACCCCCGCCGGGAATCGAACCCGGGATCTTTGGCTTTACGCGCCAATGCTTTGACCACTAAGCTACGAGAGATGACAACAGCAACAACGACAAACCGTACTTATTAGGTCACAAATCCGTCGAACTAATATATACTATGTTTAAACATACATACAATTTTTTAGACATCTTTTAGAAGTGAGTTAGTTTTAATATGAAATATTATTCTGAATTATTATATTATCAGACATGGTTTTATTACCTTGCCTCCAAATTCTACCAAATTGGCCAAGTTCTGTAAGCATTTAGCGACCATAATGAGACTCCTGGTGGCCGTTGAGCTGGGCTGTTCGCTCACTAGACCAAATTGTCTGGGGTTAAGTAATGCAGGGCACAACAGTCTTAAGAATATAAATCCAGATACCACTCTAGTTCGTACGAGTCTTTCACCAGGCCATTTTGCCACCACAGCTCTTTGCAAACAGCCACAGATGTAACGAACAGATCTGGGACATGCGTCCGGAGACATAAAAATGCTCAGCGTTATCTAAAACAGTAATAAAATCAAATTCGCTAATTGGACATGAGATAAGCGTTCTACCTGATCGAGTATTTGTAAAAGAAATTCGGCGTTGTTGCAAGCATCGTCGGGAGAATCCATTTTGGCAGGGTTCAATTCCGCGCTCTGCTTCGTCTCCAGGAGTCTGAGGACGGTTTCAAGTACAGCCGCCTGCAAAAAACCACTACACTCTTCCCTCATGTACAGGTCCATGAGAGTGGTAGCAAGACTCGCAGCCCTAAACAGGGTCGACGTATCAGTCTCTCTTCCTACCTACAAAAAAATAAACAACAGGATTACAAAATTGGGACATTTCTTAAATGGAGTGAACGTACTTCTGCAGAGTTAAGTTCTTGCAAAAGTTCAGTTTCTCGCCCTTCAGCTCTGAAAACTCTAAGCAACGACGTGGCCAGAGGAGCCCTATCGGAGTGACATATTTCCGCCAGACATTTGACCGACGTTAGACCAGGTTCTAAAAGCAACTGTTGCAAAGGACTGTACTCTTCTGCAGGCATCACTAAATCGTGAAGAAATCTAAAAATTATTTAATGACATAGACGTGATTTCGGTGTATTTAATTAATACCTTGTGCGCAATCTTAGGGAGCCCCATTCCCCGATTGGTGTTAATCCCGAGAGGCTGTACCATTCCTCTTTCTCTTCCCCATTTCCTAACGATTCCAATTCTATGTGAAGTTCCGCAACTTCCGAGTCTTTTCCTCTCTTTCCTTTGTTGTGTATCGTCAACGTTAACGACACAATATCACACGGTACATCACTAAAACAAGGGTACAATTAATCGGATCGCGAAATTCGGGTTTAATAGGTAAAAGACAACTAACTCAAAAACGAATTCTTCGTCCCACACAGGATCAGGCCCCGATTTAATCCTTGTCTTCGCTATCCTTACTTGGTTGTTCATTTGAAGTGTAATAAAGGGCTGTGGCACAAATTTATATGGCAATCGATGAGCGTCTAAGACGTGAAGAGTCAAACTACGAAGCTCTCGCAATTTTGGCACCTAAACGAACAAAACAAAATAAAAATGCAGTTATAATTAGACAATGTTCAAACTACACAAGTACCTTTGACATGGCCCTGCTAAGCTGTGGAATGCACAGGGGTTTGAGGGCCGTTATCCACGCTTGGCATTCCTCTGTTGAGGGTGCAGCAAGATGGGTGACCGTCGCCAAACAGGGCAAAGCCCTCTCAACCAGCTGCAAGCAATGAGGCCTTTCCCATAAACTGTCGTGCACCTATAATTGAAATTGATGATATTAGAACAACAACAGTTTCGTTAGTGCTTTTGCCTGACTGACCTGGTATAAGTACGTGCAGGACAAATCAATAAGGCCCTTGGGTTTTGTGCGTTTAGGATTATCGTAGAGATAAATGTGCGTGTCGGTACCGTCGACCAGAAGGACAAAGTACAACAGTTTCCACTTCTTTCCGACCTTATCTGACTTTCTGTGTAAGTATCCCTGATGTTTTATGCCTCGCATACGTTTCAATCCCGCCTGGTCCCTACATTCCCTTAAAGTCGCGTATATTTTTTCTGCCGCTGCGTCAGATTTAGTTTTTTGAGTGTCTGGGACCCAGTCTTGTTGTTTGGTGCCATCAACCAGCAACTAAAAGAAACAATTAAACGTGTATCATGTAACGAAATTCGTTCGGATAAGAATTAGCAACTTACAGGATGTTGCAAAGTGTACCCTTCGACTATTTGTTCTTTTCTGTACCTATTTATGACAGCGTCCAAACATTCGAAGACGCGGCCTCCCATAAGATAACGCACCCCCTTTTTTTCTATTCTAAATCTTTGTATTTGGTTGTTAATGTGAAAGAAAAGGGAGTAGTCGCCCGGAGAGTTGTCGCTGGGCCTTACTAGAAAACTGCCTGGTCCAGCTACTTATAAAGAACAGTGTTATACTACGTTTCAATATTAAATCATCAACATCAACCTTTTACTAAGAGATCTACAGCTTCGTTTTTTGTACAATTGGGATGAAACCATGGGAAAACAGTATTAGGGTCGATACTGTCGTCCAGGTCTTCAACTAATTCGGTAAATATCATTCCCTGTTCTCCTGTCCTGTGTGCAGTGACCCACAACCATCCATCACCCATATCATTGTGCACGAAGAAGATATCCCCCTTTTTGAAACTGAGTTCATCAGTATCAGGCATTTTGGTGTAAGGTAGAATGGCAACAACCCTCTAAAATTTATACATAAATACAATTTCTTACCGTGACCCCCTTGTATATTTCAGTTATATATATTTATTTATATAATAGCTACAACTTTACATTATCACTACTGTTTTGCTTACAAAATAATGTGATAACTGTGTATGGAGATAACACATGCACTATTAATTACTCACTTATCAAACAAAAGGAATGTATAAACAATTTCTTTAGAAATTCATTACAATGAATCAAAGGAAATCATGAATAAGACAGCATTAGAATGTATTAAATTACTTACTTTCTTGTCATTTACTGGTTCTGGTGGTGGTACAGGATGAACAAGCTTTTCCTTTTTCAACAAATCACTTGATACTGTGTAATAACCAACTAGATCACTCAAAGAATCAAACTGCCTTCCACCAATATAAAAGTCACCACATACTGCTGTGATACGGAAATGATTTATACCAGTCTTTCCAAGATATGATAGGACATAGGAGCCAGGTTTACGGTCACTTTCCCTAACTAAGTAACTTCCCAGTATTTTTGCCTCCCAAAGCCTTTCTTCAGCCTGATAGCGGTCCAGTCTACCATGATACCACATTGCTTCTGGTGGAGCATGAGGAGCAGAGTTTCCAATATCACAATCATCAGCTTCCTTTGGTGTTCCTTGTGTTTCTTTGTCGTTTCCATCTTCACTTCCTGTGCTGGGAGAGCCCAGCTTATCATTCACAGCATTACTGTGACCGTTTCCTGGTCGCATTAAATCCGCCATTTCAATTAAGCAAAAGCACCGTTAACACAAAATTAATTATTCATACTATTTATATTCGTTAAAATCAAATTCCATTGTCTAACTAACTAAACTAGCCAGAAAGTGGACTGTTGTTTCACACTTAAACGTATCCATTTTTACTTGTTTGCTCCTTAACCTATTGGTATTTTCTTGGTGATGCTTCAAAATTCACTTTTCTACGCAAAAAACCTACTTACATATCAGTAAATTTATGATAATTTAATTAAAATGCTCAGTTTGTAATTTTTTAGTAAATGTTATCGAAATTATTGACACATTCATAGCTACCACCACAGATACAATTTGACAAATATAATTTCGACCTTGACGTACTTGAACTATAGACAAAATGTAACGCAAATCAAGGACTAGATCTCTTTTTAAATTTAAATTTATTTTAATTATAACTAGTTCTTCCCCCCTATCAATCGTGTGATCGAAATTCACTTTTGTGAACAATACTATGACGTAGTGTCGGCCATCATTCTTTTCCAATTGTTGCTGTTGTCGGCCATCATTCTTTTCTAATTGTTGCTGTTGTCGGCCATCNCTCCGCAACACTCTTTTAAATTACTCGATATTAAATATATTTTTTACGAGCCCATAAAAATCCCGAAAGCGTCCCCATAATAATTCAAAAGCATAATGGTTACTTCAGCTCAAAAACTCCGTGACATTTGCATGTTCATTAAAAAAAATTGACTAATAAATTACACCCCCGAACAGATGCTTAGTGCGAGGTAACTTCTTTTTAACGCCTTTCCCTCTGGCTCATTCTCCTTCCTGATGATCCAGCACCATTTATTTATTTTTAAACACACGAATGCCCGATCCAACCCCTAGACAAGGAGGTAATTAAAAACGGAACTAATTTAAATAACTTTGGGGGTGAAAATACGACTGTCAAAATGGATGCAGCGCATTCCGAAACCCCAATAACACAAATTTCGAAACAACTATTACTATATAGTAACACAGTTTTGTGTGTGCGCGTCTTGACAACCCTTATATATAAAAAAAAATTTTTTTTAGCTAAATATCGAATAGTAATATTAATAATAATGTCAAAAATATCTACCTAACAACAACCCAATACTTATTTAGATATTGCAGAGCTCCAGGGCTCCACAAAACACCACGAAGTGTACGTGTACTTTTAAAACTAATGATATACGAACAACCCTTTTTCAACGCACTTCCCGTGCTTTAATTCAACAGACAACCCTAACACGAAGAACTTTGCATACGCGGCGCTCTCTCGACGTTTCGTACGTTTTTATCGCGCGCGACATTCGATCACGCATGAATCGGCGTGCGGCAGGTTCCCGTAATAAGTTAAAAAGGGACGCGGCCGACGCTCGGCGTCGTTCCACCACTACCCGACGTATTTCCGCTACTGAAGTAGATGCCGGAGTCCTGATGCTATCCAGCCAGTTGCGAGTGGAGGAAGTAGTAGCTATCCGTCGTATACATAGACATACATATGTGTATATACAAATGCTTAATATATATATGTATATAGATATATATGTATGTATATTTAGTTGCCATTCACCTCGTAGGTATCCCGGAGTGCGCATATTCAGAAATACCAACACTATTCTAAGTTCATGTTCGTCCTCATTTTATCCCTGTTGCTCTTCCAGACTGGACCGGGTGTGGTAAAGAGCGCTGTTTCTCTCCCGCAGGAAACGTTACCTATTAGACAGCGTAGTAAATGGGTTTTGGGGAGAAACAGGGCTTCCCGAAGCTAATGCGAAACGACGTGAGACCTGGGGACCTGCGAGCCAAAGACACCACACCGTCTCGTTCTCTAGGGGTCGAGAATGTAATTCTGTCTCGTCCGCTCGTCGAAAATTACGCAAGAAAACGCAGAAAGAAGAAAGCGGATTGGTAATACGTGTACGTAGTAGTGCGTGGACTGTTTGGTCCTTGGCCAAAAAAAATGAAAAAAGAAAGGTCGACTTCAAAGACTGTACGGTCTCGAAGATGTTCTCGTCAATTAATCATTCCAGATGAAACGTAGTCTCTTTCGAATTGAACGATTAGCTTAACTTTTATTTAACTTTAATAACGGCTCGGCGCCTAAAACTAAGCCGCCTCTCTTGAAGTCCAGATTTCTTTAATTTAATTTAACATTAAATCAAATTAAAGTTGTCGATAAATTTTACATAACCAATATGAAGTTCATACGTAAACATTTAATTCATTAGCTTCGATCTTGGTATAATGTTGTGATTTCAAATCCGGGAATTAATATTCTCCGTTCAACCCTGAACAATATGCGACCCCTACACGCAAGATAAACAAGGGCTCGATTAGGTAAATAAAGAACTTGAGGGCAAGCGTTTGGCAATATAATATTTATTTATTCAAGCTTTGCCTTTGCTTACATTGTCATTGTTCCAGAACATCGTTTTAAATAATAAGTCTGCACACACCTTCTGCTATTTGTACATTTATTACTTAATTATTTTCGTCAGACAGAAACAATGCAATGAATTTAATCGTATAATAAATAATCGGCGAAAAATTTTAAAAAATTATTTCGACGCCTGGTGCATTTTATTTATTAGCGCTGCATATTGAACATATACGAACATTTGCCATCAAATTTCTCGGCAGAGTTGCTTATAAATCCGATGACATAAGCGCATTTAAGACTTTTATTTAAAAGTTCAGTTGAATTATACACCGTGTCATGGATTTAATAAACGTCTACGACTGCTGCAAGCTGGCTGATATAAGTAATATCAAGAAAGTTATGCTAAAACTTAATGTATGTACATAAGTAACGACTTGTTCGTTTCGATCTAATCGTGGACACTAGTCACCTTCGCTCTAATGTGATGTGTGCATAAAAATACACCAGAATCTTACAACTTCCCGTTCTGGGATATAGTGTTTGCCACGTGGCCCTTGTTTTTCGTAATTTCGTGCACCTTAATAAACCTTCTGATTTATTACTAGCCATGTGTCCAAACAAAAAATTTATTTCATTCTCATTCATCATTTTTCTCTTTTTAATCGATATTCTAATGAATATTGACTATTTTAATTAATAATGTTCCATTAAAACTGATAAAACTAATCAAAGTAACGTAATCATTTCAGTCGATGTGCTGATTTATAACGGCGAATTACTGTCAATAAATCAACTTACATTTATTTCGTTTTTGCAATCATGATTGTCGAGGATATTCTCAGTACAATAGTAAAAACCGCAAGTAAATCGGTTAAGTGATTCCCGGGATATTGATTTGCAAAGTTTGGTTTAAATATGCAATTTTTTTACAACGTTTACTATAATTAGGTCAGTGAACCTACTCTTTCATTCATCATTCATTGATAGTTTCCCAATCGAAGGTATTTCGTGAAACAAATTTGTAACAGCCAATCATATGCCTATTTTCAATACTGTCACTTCAACAATGCAATTGTTTGTAAACAAATAATATGTTTAAATACATTTAATATTTCTTCGATTTAAGCCCCAAAATGTCCTTAATAGATTTTCTCAAGAAACGTTAATAATTGACTTATATTGTACATTTTCATAGTTTCAAAGATCAAATCGTAAAAAATTGGTATAATCTGACGTGCATCTGACGTTAAGAGGTTAGAAATAAGATAAGTTTTGTACCCTGAAGAAATTCCTCTATTTCTGTTAAAATATGAATTAAAATTATGCAGCAAATAAATTCAATGACTAAATTAAAGCTTATTTTACTATAATTTACAGAAGAACTATAAATATATTCGTTCTATTTAACTGCAATGATGTTTTTTCAGTGGCTAATACGTGAGTACCATTAGATACATTTACATTCGTAAAAACTACAGTTTATAAAATAAAAAGTAATTACATAAAATGTACAACTTAATTAGTACCCAGTATCTTTAACATAAGATTAAGTTCGTTTATAAATTTAAATCTAGCCACGAAAAGCTCGTTCAATCGTTTCATTTATTCGTGGATGTAGATAACAGCCTTTTAAGCTTGCTATTTTTAGAGATGATGCTCCTGTTATCTCCAACTTTCACATCTAAGTAAAAGAAGGACATTTTAATTACACCACCACATGAAAAGAATATACAGACATCGACATAAATAACGTTGGAAGCAGTGCAACTCACAGATTGGCATAGTCTGTATAATGTGTTGCCTATACTCTTGGTTAATTTATTTAAAAAATGTTATTTTCTATTTACTTTAGACATTACTAAATTATTTATTCTCTTTATTAATTACTATTTTAATTTTCGATATTAATGTACCCCTTTTTAATGAGGTGAGGGGATGATATTAAATAAAAACACAGGTATAATATTTAATAGTACAAATTTTATTGTATCGAAGACTTTTTGTAAACAATTTTCATTTTCTTTTTTAATAAAAAATAAGTAAGAAAAGTAATACATGGAAAAGTAAATAAAAATTCAACTGATTACGTTTCACATAATACAATAATATGTTATATTATATACATACACATGGAATAAATATATCGAGTAGAAAAGAGTCAATAAACTACTGTAAGCTCATTAAGGGAATAATTAATAAGTATTATATCGTAGTAATATTATTCAGAGACCT
>NW_020439145.1:0-8244 GCF_000699045.2 Agrilus planipennis | reverse complement strand
AACAATACTATGACGTAGTGTCGGCCATCATTCTTTTCCAATTGTTGCTGTTGTCGGCCATCATTCTTTTCTAATTGTTGCTGTTGTCGGCCATCATTCTTTTCTAATTGTTGCAATTGTCGGCCATCATTCTTTACCAATTGTTGCTGTTGTCGGCCATCATTCTTTTCTAATTGTTGCTGTTGTCGGCCATCATTCTTTTCTAATTGTTGCCATTGTCGGCCATCACACTTATCAACACTTCCAACAGTTTTAATAATAATAACATTAACCTTTTTAACAAAAAAAAGGAATTAATTTAAATAAAACAAAGAAAATATTCATAGTACATTTATTCAAGGATAATACGATTATACATTCACTAAAAAATCAAGTGGGAAACGCAAATTAACAGTATATTCTTCTAACTACAAGTGAAATTCAATTCTCACATTTCACAGAATGTCAGTAATAGTAATTCAAGGACCAACCACTAATTTGTTTGTCCGACAAGGAAAATCGTTATAAAATACATTAATTCAGGGCATTAAACTACAACTATTTTATTAACTCAATAAGCATAAATTATTTCATACGCTCTCATTTATCTCACTTTGAAGCACCTTCTGTGCTAGTTTGATTATCACCACCCTCTGTCTTGACCATTTTACCAGTATCACCTGAGAAAAAAAAATATTTTAACGGACCAAATATAAGACAAATCTTAACTGCCCCTTTTTAAGGGCAAAAAACAAATTACTTACTTTCAGAATCTGCTTGTTCCCCACCAGAACGACGCCTCTTTCTTGCAGACCTATCTCGGCGGAACACTTTCTGTTGGGCGGGAAGTGGGTCCATACCTAATACCTATAACATAGAAAAACAGCAAAAATTAATAATAAACTATTTCTTAGACACCGCTCCTAGATCGTACTTTGTATATCTGCCTATAGGCAATGAGTCTCAGGGCATATTGGGCGGAACATGTGAGATCCTCCCTTTGCTGGGCAGTCAAGTACGCCACTGCGTCTGGATTATCCTTTTCACAGGGATCTCCCAATCCGGGACCTCCGGGAAGCAATATACCTCCCGCTACGGCCTCCATAACTCTCCTCAACGCGTCCCCAGGAGACAACTGAATACCTCCAGGCACTGACGAAATTACTTTTTCCGCTAACAGTTCCATTCCCTAAACAAAAGAAAATAAAACATTGTTATAACATAAGAAGACACAATGTTACAACAAAAGAGAAAAAAACAGAGTTATAACAAAAGAAGACACAAACAGAGTTATAACAAAAGAAGACACAACAATGTTACAACAGAAGAAAATAAATGGAAGTTAAAACAAAGTCAAATTGTACGAACCCAGGATGTCAAAGGGGACCATGTAGGTACTCTGTGACATAAGTCTCTCAGTATCCTTATTATGATGACGCAAGAATGAAGACCCAGAGCCCTAGCCTGCAAACACAACATCTTATTGATCTTGCAAAAGGTTTTTTAATATAATAAGATAGCATTAATGAACGAGGATCTCTCGGTGAATCCCCCTTCAATGTATGATCGCATAGTATTGTAATTGATAAAAATAATCGGGATAATTCATTACCCTAACCTGATCGATGTGAACTTATCTCTACCGTTGTTTTTATTATTATTAGATAATACTAATAAAAATTTAATTTATAAAATTGATTTTGACTGTTGATAAGAATAAGAAATAAATAGGAATAGAAACAAACGATAGTGACTGATGTAGGTATAAGTGTTTCTATTCCCAAAAACAAAAAAAAGTAAATTAAAACGTGATAAAAATCACATCCTCAGATTTTGTACAAAGTTATAAAATGCAATATTTACAGGGTGGCTCGTTTCGAAGTTGCAAGCATATGCTTTCTCAACAATAAAAACAAATTACTACCCGATGCAAGAAACAATAAAGCAAGTTTTTGTTTTAAAAATGTTACGTTGCGTTGTTCCGTTTTATAAATCGAAACGGGGCACACTCTGCATTTACCAAACAAAAAAAAAAACAAAAACAAAATAAAAAACGGTGTGTGGTAATAAACAACCGCGAAACGCGTAAAAGTGTAAGTCGAGTAATCATCTGCGTCTGTCTCGTCGAATTGCTAACACATAACAATAATTTTATGATAAATAGATGTGAGAGAGCTCGCACGGCCGCGCGGTGTGAGAATATAAGCACAAACCTGGAACCATTTGGTATGTCTGAGGGCTGCCAGCGCCTGGAGACACTTGCCACGTGCCAGTACATCCCGGTCCGACCCGCCGCTCGCAGCTTCTAGACACAAGAAAGGGTGTTTGACCATCGCGCTCACCGCAGCTGCTCGCCACCACCCCCCACACACGACGACGAGGGGGCAATGATGGGGGGAGGAGGCCCGCAGCAGACGCGGCGGCCGGTTGGTCAAAAATCCTTAATCCCACACCACCTAGAATCAGCTCTTGACAAGCATAACAAACAGCACAGTACAATTTTTTCTTTTTTTTTTTTTGATAAGTATTGGACCCAAAACCACGGTCTGGTTTCTTAATTACATATTCTTATTATTTATCTTATTTTTTTTTGTTATTTGAGGTTCTCTTTTCTTTTCTATTGGGTACTTATTGGTCGATTATTATTCACATTTACTTTTATCAATGCCTAATAAGTTATCAGTACAAAAAAAAATAGAGGTTTCCACTTTCAAAAATAATACTTCAAAATAACGAACGAAATTCAAAATATATAATAAGAAAATATTAGAAATAATTTGCCATTAGTTTCCTATTATTGCTTTCATTTTGCTATTTTAAAGTATTATTTTTGCCTAAGGGGTAAACCCTATTATTTAACAAGTCTCTTAGTGCATTTCACTGAATTCGTAACAAATAATCAGAAAAATGCACATACAAAAAAAGACAAATGCAACAGGCCCACTGTTGAAGACAAAATAGAAACAGTAGGTTCATTCATTTGTCTTTATGAGGCAAAAAAATTACTAATAGGCGATGGAAAACTGACTTTTGACAAATGAATTGTTAAACAAAATAAAGTAAAATATGTTCAGTCAATTTTGCATCGCAAACAGAATCAAACCGTTTTCGAAAATAAAAGAGCAAAACCATCATCCATGGAATACGATATAGTCATATGGCAATATAATGATCAATTAAATCAATAATCAAAACAAAAATATTGTGTGTAGTTGTTACCAGACTTCAGAGAAGATCTGAAAAAGTCCAATATTTATTAGGATCAAGGTTTAAGCTGCAAAAAAGTCGCTCTGCACGAGACATACGGCCAGTCCACCTCCATCATCACCATAACAAAAAAAAAATGTACAATAACATATTATAGAATGTGCAATCCTTAAAAAAATTATTATATTATTACTTGTCAAAAACCTAGCAAGAGCAAGAATAAAAAGGAATAGGTATATAAAAGAGAAATACGATTAGATAAATGAATAAAAACAGCTTAAACCCTGCACTTTAAAGTACTGTACTACTCACTACTATACTGTGTTGGGCAGAAATATATTTTTTTCTTCGAATTTCAATCCAAAAACTTTACCAAAGATAGAAAAGACGTAGGTAACATAATTGAAAGTTTAAATCGTTAAGAACAATTGATAAACAAAATAATCAAACAATATCATTTGGAAAGAATCGTTTTCTACTAGTCCAAAAATCAATTATTGCCCAACACTACCTTTATAGGTATGATACCGCGTCGCACGCCACACGCGCGCATCGATATCTCTTTATCGGGGTCGCGATGGGGATGCCGGGCGCCGCGACGAGGCGCCGTCTTACCTTGTTCCCGCATTACTGGACTGGTCAATTGGACGAGCACAGTCAGTCCATCGCCAGTAACTGTCAGGCCTGCGTCCGGGGCGTTTATCGTCACGTTGTACGAGTTCTCTGCAGCCACCTGTTTGAGCGCGGCAGGCAACAGCTCCACCACCTTCCGTAGCAACGTCAGCGTCGGTTTCTCGGCGCACAACACGACCAACTCGACATTGGCGTCGCCTCTGAGCAACAAACCTTTGGCCAGGTGCCCCACACGCATCACCCCCTTGAGGATCCTGTTTGCGTCGCGATCCTGCTGGAACGAGAATCTAACAGGGAAAGAAATTAATTAATAATGAGTCAACTGCCCCCCTCGTATCTCTCAACGCTTACAATTGATTGTCTCTGCCGTCTTCTTTTTGTTCTTGGTTGGAAGCGGGGCCTGCGCTAACGATCTTGTCTGCTTCCGGTTTCACGTCGGTTTTGTTGGCCGCTGCTGCGGGGGTTCCGGTGGCGGCTGTCGCGGGGGTTTGCTGTCCATTTTGGTTTTCTTTAGGCGATTTGGTGGTGTCGGCCAGCTGGTCAGAGACGATTTTAAGGGCGCGTTCGGTATGAGACACGATTCTCTGTATAGATTGCAGTTCCTCCTCTTTCGGATAGATCTCTGAATGACGAGCCATCACGTGACGATCGTCGCTCGATTCGGCACGACGAGCCATCGGCGGTCCCTGGAAGTACTAGAAAAAGATAAATATCGTTCATCCTTTATTGTCGTCACCATTGACACTTTTAAAGTCCTGTATAATTCAATGGTAATTCTGTAATTTGTTTTAACTCACAGGAAGGGGTGCGCTGCCCGGGAACGGCGGCCTCGGTCTTGGGAATGGTCCCATGTTCCCCCTTCGACACCACTCCATGTAATCTTCCTCGTATCTTCGCCGCTCCTCCCAGTACATGCGTTCTTCTTCGTCTTCTGCAGCCATATGCCTGCGTTGCCAGTATTCTTCTCTTAAGGCCTGCAAATTATTTTATTACATAAAAATTAAGCATTTTCTCCAATATCCACATCTTTCAAGCTAAACAAAACCCTTTCATCCCCTAATTAAACCAATTAATAATAATTATAAAGGTGATGTAGGAGCTAGCAAAACTCGTCACTGCAACGGTACAGTTTTCGAGGTGAAGTAGCTCTTTAAATACATGCTATACGATGGCACTAAAATTTCGAAAATCATGGTCTTTGTTTAACGAAAGGAACTACCATCGATTAATAGCTATTGCAAAGTAAGACTTCAAACTTACAGCACGCCTCATTTTCTCTTCCTGTATCTTCCTCTGGCGTATGGACGGCTTTACATCGACAATCAGGTCCGGGTTAACCTTCTTTTTGTATTGCAAACGGTGACGACGGCCCTTCATATGCATCTCCTTGGCGTTAGGGTCGTTAAAGCGACATTCACACAGCTTACAATTAAAACTAATAATCTACAACAAAAACGAGGAGACGCGAATTTAGCAGGGCATGAAAGCGGAAAATATAATTTTCATATTTCACCTTTCCATCATCACTTTTAATTTCTTCAATATAATCTTGGCCGACAGGTTGTATGTCAGGCTCATTGGAACCGGAAACGTCGTCAACAACTTGAGCATCCTCACCCTCTTTACTCTCGCCGTTATTCATACCTAAACCGCCTCCTTGCACGAAATTGATTTTAGCAGTGCCGGTGGTAGTTTTGCGAGGTCCCCCTATTACTTCGGGCTCCTGCGGCGGAATCGGTTTACCCAATTTAGTGTGAAGTAAGACAACTTTTTGATGTTTCGCCCCCCGGATATGGGCAGCGTAAGCGTCGTTACCTGTAATGAAATATTCACGTACAATAAGTCCCCTACTATTTCATTTAATTAATTGAGAATGTTAGAAAAATGTTGAACTTTTATGATCAATGATACTTATTATTTACAAATATCAATAAAAAATGTTCTAAAGTTCAGTATTTTAGCAAGGTGTCTGAACAAAATCGTCATAGGGGTCGATTCTGAAATTCTCCTTGCAAAGTAGACAGATAAACATTTGTTGAAGGAAGAAGGACTTTAAATTTGCTAATCAATCCAATAGAAAAAAAAAACAATGGCTTTGATCTTACCTGTACAGGTGACATCACACAACTGACAACGTAAGGAGTTCCCAGCACGATTTTGGTTAGTGACTGCTGCAGATGCTGCCATTTTGGTGGCAGCTTCGCGTTTCTTATGCTTCTGTCCCTCTAAATGCTCTCTGTATGTCTGAGGCCCAGCACAGCTGCATGACAAGTGACAAGACATAAAATAAATGAACAATCCACTGGGAAGGCAATGACAAACCTACCTAATCTTACAAACTTCACAATAGTGTAACTGTTGTGGCTTTGGGGGTGCTTTAGTGCGCATGTTCTTAGCTCCTATACCCTTCTTATACCCTTGCCATCCGCCGGGTTTCTGTTGAGCTGCATTGCCTGACTGCTGCGCCACATACATCGTGGCTGCAGAGTACAAGGCGGCGTCGTATCCGGAGTACGTGGTGTTAGAATTTGCTTCTGAAATATAAAACTTTAATAACGTTTCCTTTACAGTTTCCAGAATGCCGCCATTCTGGCATGTCGTGAAACATACTTTAATAACTTTGATCAAAGAAACAAACTTACGCGTAGTACGTTTAGCTTGTGTAGCTGGCTGAGCAGCTACTGTAGTCTGGACTGCTGCTGGTTGAGCGTAAGTGGCCTGATAAACTGTAGCGTTGGCCTGGTATGTGGCACTGTACTGTGTAGGTTTTGCTGCAGCTACAGTCTAAATAAACGAAAACAATGGCAAACTTGCAAAAAATAGCTATTAAGTGGGCACAACTTACTGCTTGACTTTGGGGTTGTGCAGTAGCAGCAGCTCTTTGAGTGTACGTAGCAGCGTAGGTTGCAGGCTTAGCAGCCGCTGAAGTTTGATCATATCCAGAAGTGTATCCGGCTGCAGCAGCGGTTTGCCCAGTAGCGGCTTGCTGATAGTAGGTTTTGCTAGCGTCAGCGTACCCTGTAGTAGCTGCGGCCCGACCGTATCCGTATTCGTATGCAGGGGTGGTTCCAGTTCCCACCGCTGCATACGTAGCTGCAGGGGTAGCAGCGGCTGCCTGATAGGCAGTATCGTAGCCCGCTGCTCTTTGCGTTCCGTAAGTAGCGGCAGCTGCTGTAACCGGCGCAGCTACTGCATAACCCGCTTGGCCAGCTTGGTATGCCGCTCCCGTTGCCGCAGCCGCGCTGAAAATATCAATCACGCGGTTACTAGTAACATTTAATTATTGGAGTTTTAACTAACGAGTGGAACAGAAATCGGTATGTTACAATCAATGTAAAACTATGTTTGCAATCTTTAATCGGATTTTGATTAGAAATTAATGTAAATTCATACGATAGCGACATCCAACTAATCGGCCAGTTATAGTATTGATCCAATATGCCGGCGCCATTAATTCAAGGACGCCGGTCATACAATCAAACAAAACCACAAAATAATAACCCATTATTCTACTAATATTTACCTTGCACCACGAACCCTTCTGTTCTAACACACCTTAAGATACCCTTGGTACTCACCTATACTGTGTTCCACCGTGTGTAAAACCAAAATAATTATTTGTCGCCATAATTATAACACGCACACGTTTATTGACAGTCCATGTAGATCAACACTACAGCAGCGCCAACTTGACAATTCTATTAGAGAAACATTACCGGAAACCTGACCGCAAAAAATCGCAAAGGTACTATTTTTTACACGGCTTAATTGGCATTTTAAAAATAGCAATGTTAATAGTGTCTATTAAATGCTTCATTTTAATTATTGATGATTTTCAACTAATAATTAATATTTTGTAAAAAAAGTCAAACAGATGGAGCCACGGAGAGGACATAGAGTTTGAAAACCATAGAATCTTTGGGGTTCTTAACCTAGAAAAAAATTGCCGTACATAACCTCATTTTTTCTTAACTCACTTCCTATTTTTCAGTTAATTTTGCAAAATGAACTTTTAAAAACATTTTCATCTATAAAACGAGACAGTGTAACAGCAAAGGATCTACGATAAGATTAAAGCATAGTTAGAAATTAGTCATTCCAGCTATGGTAACCTTATTAATTAGAAATGATGTTTATTGTAATTTCTAAATAATTTTGTTTTAGTCTGCGATATTCAACTTCCAGAGCCTTTTAACAGTTATTTTATTGTTAATATGCACGTGTGCTTATTTACGATCCCTATTTCCTTCAATAATGGACCGTAACAAGAAAGGGTAAGTCTGTCTTGTTTTGCATTTGTTGATAATTAAAACAACTTCTTTTCAGAATCATGGGGACATTTTGGAAATGTGCAAGAATAGGTGAAAGAAAATCCCCCTGGATAGCTGCCTCCTGCCTTATAATGGCATTTTCTATATTATTTTT
>NW_020439144.1:34534-36264 GCF_000699045.2 Agrilus planipennis | reverse complement strand
AGTGGCATTTTGAAAATTCAAAATAATGGTTCATGTTATTCCTTCTGTGGTGATTTTAAATAAGCAGCTACAATTTCATATACCTGTTGGTATACATGGGAATCCTGGAAATATATTTTATACTAGAAATATATTTTTTTAATGAAACATCTTGTATATTTGCAGGTATTTGAAATTCCCCCTTTCTTCTGTGAAAAGGAAACGTACGACCCTAACTGCTATCAGAAGAACATTCGATTGTTTTCTAAATATGTATTGTACAAATATCAAACTTTTTCATCAAAGAATATCTTACTTCACTGTTCAAATCCTTCTCAATTCACAAACCATGTAACTAATTATTTATATGAATTTTTGTAGCTTGCAAACAATTTCGTTTAAGTATCCATACAATTGCAAGCTTCTGTTTTTACAAAAAAAAGTCATGACATAATTTAATCTAATATCTACCTCGTTTTTTATTTATCTAAACATATGACAATTGTAGATTTTTAAAGTCAAAGAAAGAGGGAATCTCAAATACTTGAAAATATACAGGGATTTTTCTTGAAAGAAATACATATCGAGCAGCCCTTTGTATAATAACATTTGCTTCACCTTAAGCATTATTGTGAATTTTCGGAATGTCTGTTCCTGTGAAGATAAAGGAACGTATCATTTTTCGTATTGAATTTTTTTCTTAAGAGTTTTTTGGAGTTCGGTTAGTTCAGGACAGTATTTAGAGATAAGCAAGTGACATTTTCCGTTAGAAATGTGTAATTTCTGTGTTTGGTAAACATTTTGCCCTATCTAGATATGTATCCATTTGTATCCATATGCACCATTTTACATCTGGGTGAACACCAATGTATACTAGCTGAAAGAGCTTCATTATTTCCTAAAAGTGTTACTTGAGGATTTGATTTTCATAAATATACTAGTGCAGTTAATAAGCCTCCAATTTCAGTCGCCAAATTAGCACCTAAAAAGCCCCTAATTGCTCCTGATGCACAAACATACTAGGTTGGTTCTCATTTTATTGCATTCTTCTTACTGCTGGCCTCTCATCAATTATCGCGAGAACGAGGGCGCAAGATGTATTTATTATTATCATCATAAGGTCGTCACTCCTGACTGGTTGGACACGCACCTCCACTGTTTCCTATCCTGAGCTAATTTTCGCATTTTCCCAAAACTAGAACAACTCACATACTTAATTATTTGCGAACAATAATCTAATCTAGGTCTACCTCTACCCTTCCTAACTTCCGTTTCTGCCTCTAATACACCTCTGACTAGACCTTCATGTCTGAGAAGGTGTCCAACCAACCTATCTCGCCTATTCCTTATTGACTTCCATAGAGTCCTCTGTTCTCCTATTCTATTTGTTGCATCTCATGCAATAAATATTGTATTATTTTATTATTCGTAGATATTTTCGTATAAATTTAAATTCTATAGCCGGCGTGAGAAAGGCATTTTGTTTATGATGTTTAAACTGCTATTCAATTCTATATTATTTATTTGTGAAGTACCGTCTGTTATAAAACTTTGTATCTTTTGTTAGTCACGTTTCATGGTTATTGGTGTAGTTTCCAAATTTTATTTTTCCGAAATATTTATAGAAGTACCTGGATAAGGGTAATAACCTTGTTGCTAGCGGAACCGTTTTTGCACCCCCAAACAATGCTCGCTACGCCCAGTTAGGGAACTAATTATAAGTATATTTAAGGGAGAAATATTCATTCAGA
>NW_020439144.1:5266-31091 GCF_000699045.2 Agrilus planipennis | reverse complement strand
TAACTCAAAAAGAAAAGCTGTTACAGAAAAATTATTTCCATATTTAAAAAATATTCACCAAAATGAGTTAGAAACAAAAAAAATATTACAGGAAACAAACAATTTTTTTTTCTTTTGTTGGCCAGTGTAATAAATAAGAATATCTTTCCAAAAAGGACAGATTTCTAAATATCAAAGCAGCGATTCGCTACAATTTCAGTTATACTAGAAGATGCATTATTTTATTAAAATGTTCTGGTAGAGGTTTTTTTAAATAACAGACATGTGCTCGGGGCGAATATTGAAAATGCGAACAGAGCGAGGCATGACCTAATTAAGCGATACGGTACTCTCTTATACTTTTTAATATATAAATTACTCGCATGACGTAGAGCTTAAAGCCTTTGCTTAACATCCGGAAAGACATCAGTTCGATTCTAGGTCCGTCCACCTTAGTCCAATTTTTTCTATGGTTTCCTTGGATACGGGGGATAGTAATATTCCCCAGATAATCCCTCGCCATCTTCTGTCCGTCTCAACTTTTTTACCCCAACCATCAATTTCTCATGCTCACGATTCCTAAAAGGAGACTGAAGAATGCCTTCCGCGCCATTCTCCGGCGTAGTCCGGAGAGATTGTCCGCCCATCACCATTGGTAGTTTGTGACAATTTACGACAAGCTACCTTTCTAATTCAAATTTCATAACAACTACCCATTACATGAATCGAAAACCAGGCGATAAGGCCTCGAAGTTTCGACCTTCGCTTAGCATTCGGAATGACATCAATTCTATTCTGGGTCCGTCCGGCCTGGTCCAAGTTCTTGTATGGTTTCCTTGGATTATCTAGGTAAATGCTGGGACAGTAATATTCCACAGATAATCAATCCCTCACTATCATTTGTCTTCATCTTGTCCGTCTCATCTTTTTTACCCCAACTGTCAACTCCCATTCCCACGATTCCTAAAAGGAGACTGGTGAGGGCCTTCTGCCCTATTCTCCGGCGTAGTCCAGAGACTGCCCGCCCACTATCGTCAGTAGTTTGTGGCAATGAAACACCCAAAAGTTAATTTACGACAAGCTACCTTTCTAATTGAAATTGCATAACAACTACCCGTTGCGTCGAGCTAGAATCGAAAACCAGGCGAACAGACCTCGAGGTTTCGACTTTCCCTTAGCATTCGGAATGACATCAGTTCGATTCTGGTCCGGTCCGCCCTGGTCCAAGTTTTCCTGTGGTTTCCTTTGACGACCTAGGCAAATGCTGGAGCAGTAACAATATTCCACAAATTACCTTTCACTTCTCTTCTGTCTTCATTTCGTCTCTCTCTACCCTCCCATGATTCCGGAGGGATTGCCCGCCTACCAACATTACTAGTTGGAAATATGAAGATTGGAAAAACTTAGGCGGTTGTTTTAGAACAAACAGAATAGCTCAAACCCCAACGCCAAAACACGACACTGTAGTTGTCCGAAGCACTTCTCGGTAACAAGGTTATCTTCTTCTGGGACTGAAGTGAAGGGTTTGAGCTATTTTGTTTGTTCTATTACTAGTTGGTAAACATGGAACATTCAAAAATTTTTTTTCTGTGAACAGTAACGCATTTTCCGATTTCATTTTCATTCTGTATCGCGCGTTGCAGAGCTTACACAATAGTAAAAGAACACTTTGTATATGATCAAATTTAGGTTGTGATTTGAACGTACAATTAGAATAATGGGTATAATAAAACCGATAAACACCTGTAGGTCTCATGGTTATATGGCGCATACGATTTGGACAAGGGTTTTACTATTGTAATAGTTATCCAGTCGCGAAATTAGCACAAAACAGCTAATGGTCCTAGAACCAAATAAAAAAACTATATGACAGAATTCCAAACTCAAAGTCTAATGATTCATCGAAGTAACTAAAACAGCTGGAAGTTTTCTAACACATAACTGATTCTTCTAACACTCATCTACGTGGATGATTTCTATTAGTAGGAATTCATTATGAAATATATTCCAAATTTTCAATTGATTCCCACACAGGTGCTCGTTTTTTATTTCAACAAAATCCGTATCACAATTAAACGAAATATAATTGCATCATTAGCAAACAGCGCTCATGGGGTTATCAGTAATTGGTCCAACAATTAATACACGTTTTGATAATATTTAGTATATAAGCGAAAAAATCCACGGTTAATTCACTGTGTAGACTCGCATTACTGTTCCATTGAACTAATCTACAAATCAAAGCTAACAATGAAGTCCGTGTTTCTTCTATCTCTGATGGCCTGTTGTGCCCTTGCTGTTCCATTGGGACAAGTGTCTTCTTACTACAACCCCTACGTCAGCACTCAAGGCTACCAGGGCTACCCCGGTGGATTCTGGCAAGGAGTTGGATACCAACAACAATACCCATCAGGCAAGTATTACCAGCAGCAATATTCCTCCGGCCAATGGGGTCAACAATACTTTTCATCGCCCGTCCAAGGTCTCCAAGCCCTTAATATGATTGAGCAGAATCTCATCCAGTACCAACACCAACTTCAAGAAAACCAAGAAGTATATCCACAATACCAATGGCAACAATACGTGCAAGCTATCAACAACTACCTGAACCAAGTTCAACAACTTCAGGGTTACGTCCAAAGCTACGTTCAGGGTAGTCAGACAATTCCCACCGTCTACCAGAGTCAAATGATTCAATTGTTCCAGCAAATCTACAGCCTTTTCCAACAGATCCAATCCATGTCTCAAGGCCAAGTAAACTTCGGCTACAACCAGGGTTACCAATACTCTAGCTCTTACCCTGTCCACCAATGGGGAGGTTACGGCTTACAATCAGGCTACCCTTATTACTCCTATCCTGCTAGCTATTATTACCAACCTTACCAAGCCATACAGGCTGTCGTTTAAATGTATGGAGTAATATACCTTCTCTATTGTTCTATTCTTTGTGAACTCTGTTGAATTATTANCTTTATGGAGAAAATGGGATGTTTAAGCAAAGAAAATTTTATATGGCGCAAAAAAGGTGGACCTTTTTTAAGTTAGTCTCAAACCTTCGGCATGGGTGGCAATTCATACTCAGGAAGAAATAGCCTACTTTCTGCCCTAGGTACCTAATGTATGTCATCTCCAAAAGACTAGTAAACGTATCTATTATAATGAAATCAAACTGCTAGTAATAGGTTAATTACAGTTGCCTTATTTTAAATTAAAAATGCATACATAATGGAAAATTCCTTCATTATATCTCAAAATGTAAAATTTTCCTCAAAAAAGAAAGAAACGCTTGTAAGCAGAGAGGCTCATAAACCGATCTAAAGTGTTAAGCGTCACCAAAAAACACATATGCTAAATATTACTCGAATTTCTAAATTAACCTTTCGCGAGCATAGAAGTGGCTTCTTTTTATTGAAGGCGACACGACCCTGCGCTATCCTTTGCTTTATATCCCTACTACTCCTTCCGTCCTGACTTATCTGGCATCCTAGATACCTACCTAAAATCGGCCACTTTTTCTAATTTTTCGTCTGCTTTATATTCGCCCTTTCCGTACTTTTTCTTCCCTTGCATACCAGTATTTTTGTTTATTTTCGTACAGTGCTGTGTTTTGTTAATACCTGACTACCTAGATACGGAAAATCAGTGACCGACAGGGATTTTTGATGATGATTAAAATTGCTTGCTATATACATAGTTTTTTGGGTTTCTTATAAAGAGGAACTCTGACCAGTTTTCGTGTAAATGTAGTTCGTTTTTTTTCAAAAGAAATCGAGCAATAATATTTAAAAAAATGAAACTTATAAACTATGGATCCAATACACATAGAAGTTGTCCTACCAGCCTATCTCGCCTATTTCTTATTAACTTCTGCTTAATTACATAAAAGCCAAAATTGCTTCAATCACAAGTACAACATCAGGGAAAGTGTCATCACTCAAAACGAAATACTTGTCATTTTTCAATTAATTGTAGTTACTTTAGAACATCTTTGTTGTTATTCTTTTAATGGTAAATAACGGCGATAAGATAGCTGCAGAATAAAATAATGCCTTATACATACTTAAATACCCGTTTCCAAAGACAATATTATAAACAACTAAATAATACGTATCAGCCAATAAAAAATAATGAGTGGATAATTGCATCATTAACAAATAGCGTACAGGGGGTTATCTATAATTTACTAATTAATTAAAGAACATTGATAATACTGGATATAAAAACTGAAGACGCCACAATGAGCTTATAACACGTATAGCACTATTGTAATTCAAGCCAAAGTCCACTGTTACAATGAAGACCTTAATTATTTAAAAATAAATTTAAGGAACCTTTCCCCCTGGTTTGTAATGTGGCAATTAGAGAGTCAATATCATACCCAAAATGATTCACATTATTTTTCTTATCAAATATAATTTTCCTCTCTCTTCTTTCTCTTTCACTCTGTTTACAGGGATGGAAAAAGCTGTGACGACGATGTGTAGAGTTAAAGAGGACCTACTGTGAAGTCAAAAGAATAAAATTAATTTTTCTAAAGGATGCTTTGAATAAAATTATTAATAATTGTGTCATGCGGGAGGTCCGGGTTCGATTCCTGGCCGATTTATCACTTTTTTTCTTATGTTTAAGTAAACTTAAGCTATATTTACTTTTACTATCTGTATATTTGGTGCTCCTATTGAATATTTGATTAAATTGAACCTGTTCGTTATTTTATTTCAAATGTGTTGTACAAGATTAGCAGAATTTTTATCAATGTTGTTGACTTTTTAATAAATGAATACTCCTATAAGTTTAAATGTTTATATAATTACGGTTAAATTATTTTAAATACGCAGTTCTTTTATTATCAGTTTTGTTAAACAATTCGTCGTGGAATTACAATTACAATTAATTTATAACATAAAACGAAAACAATCTTAACCTCCTGAAAAACTAATATACATAAAGTTTGATGTTAAAATCAACCAATTAGGTTAAAGATCTTGAAGTTAGATATGCTGCAGTTGAAGGAAAGTAATCTCCTTATTTTCAATGAAAATTTTGAATCTTTTATTAACTGCATTTTTCTATTGATTTAAAAGTTTCTATAAAAGTATACATTTACCTTTGTATGCTAAAGTGACCCATTTTCACAATGTTTTTTTTTTATTGTACTGTATTAAGAATGTTCTTCATTCTTTAATTAAAATATTTTGAAGATGGTTCAAAAATATTCAAAACTCTAAAAATAGAACTTGATTCATAAAATTCATTTTCTCGAATATTTATCAAAAACTAGAGAATTATAATAAATAAATAGCGAATTGCAATATTTTCTGGTATTGTAAAACTTTTAGGAGTTTCATTCCCATTAGCTGCTAATGCTGAAGGCGATCGATCGCACTAGAGGGTAGGCCCTAGGGTGATGGTTGGGGTAGTAAAGGTGAGATGGGCGAACGAAATAAAGATAAAAGAGAATGAATGGTTATCTGTGGAATATTATAACTGTCCGATCATTTGTCTAAGTGATTCAAGGAAACCATAGAAGAACTTGGACCAGGATGGACGGACCCAGAATCGGACTGATGTTCTTCCGAATGTTAAGTAAAGGCCTTAACCTCTAGGCCATGCCTAGTGATGTAATTGAAACTTTAGTTAATCTGAAACTAGCGCAATCTTCAGCACTACTAACCACCAGGGTGGAACTGAATTTACTAATAGTATATATAAAAGAAATTACGAGTGCTGTCAGCACAGGGCAAAGTAGTATTATGTAGTTAGTATCAGCAATTTCATATGCTGAAGTGTACTATGTGTTGCATACCTATTCACAAACAATTCGTTTCAATTTTAATCATTGATTACTATACATTTNATAATTTCGTGTAAAAACGCCTGTAGGTAAAACTGCTTGAGAAAAATAAGATTACAAAAAGGCATAGGGACCATAGAAACAATATCGATGCTTAGTTCGATATTCACTAAACTCCAGATTACAGTATCATCAATAAATTGGACTTCTGGTCAATATTTCGAACCAAATACCCCAAAATAAGACGGTTACTATAAGCGACATTGGTAATAGAACCAGAAAATCCCTAATTTCAATAAAGCAACAGGAAAATGGAATTCTAAACTTAATAGAAAGTGTCAAAATGTTTACTAGAAAAGTTAAATTTAATCCAAAACACGATTTTCAGACAACAGCGAAAGCGAAGCCTTCCAGAAAAAATTGATAACTGTGAATCCAAAGCAGTAAGCTTTGATATAAATATGTTTTATAGAAAATAGTTTTTAAGTGTTTAAGGTAAAATTACAAAATTTTACGAGATTAACTCAAAATGGTTATAGAATTTTTGAATTCAATTTTCACAAACCTTTTAAACAAATAGAATATTATAAAAGAAAATACACATGCCTAATTCTAAACGCTTCATATGCATTTGATACTACATATTTGATATAAGCTCTTCTATGCAAGACATCGTGAAGTTAGCTGCTAAGAATGAAAGAAGGAATTAATTATTTTAAATTTGCAACCTAAAGTCAGCCATGTTAATTAAGCCACGCCTTCATGTCACTTTCCAAAAGCCCAACATGGGGTTATCGTGAATAAAACAAAAAAAATCAACACGTAGTATTTTATGTATACTTTTACTGATCACATATTATTATTCATTAAACGGTTACTATGTTCCCTAATTATTAAATATCATCACAATCGCATTAATTAAGTCGTTTTCTTTAGCGATTACGAGCGTTTAAATTGTGCTTGAAGTCATAATATTTAGCGAACCGTAAATACTTTTTACCTCATTTAGAAAAAAATTAATAATAAAATATTTTTATCTTGTATCAATACGTCAAGCACAATCACAAAATAACCGACCTTTCAAAGAACAGAAGGTCTGCAAAGTTAACCAATCACATTAGATAACGACATTGAGATTAAATTATAATAAATGAGAAGATATTAGCCTAAAAGAAATAAGAACAAATTTAGAAACAACTTCAGCAAATTCTATTTCAGAATGTTAAAGAACATTAAGCTAAAGATTAAAGTAAAAGATCCAGCAATATGACTTGAGTCTTGAACTTTGAAAATTAGCTTCAAGGATTTTGTGGGGTTACCCGAAATTGACGGAAATTGAGTAATCCCACAGAATTCGCGAAAAAAAAATTGATTGCTTCATGACGGCTGCATGAAAGAAGCACCCAAACGAAGTTTGTCAAGTCATAATCGATGCGAATGTGAATTTGTTTGTTCGTTACGATTTCACGCTTTAAATACTCAACCGATCATCATGAAATTCTGCATACATATTGCCAAGGGTACAGTAAAGGACATAGAATATACCTTATTAAAAAAGGGTACTGTTCCCGAGGGTTAGAAACATTAAGTTTATGTGGTTGTCAACGATTTTTGCCACGTGTTTAGGACATTACCGCCAGCGAAGCCTTGGGCTGGGTAAAACCTAGTTTCATACAACTAAAAAGAAATCATCATCATAAGGTCGTCAGTTCTGAGACTGGTTGGACATGTACCTCCACTCTCTCCTCTCCTGAGCTAAACTTCGCATTTCCCTAAAACTAGAACAACCCCCAACCTTAACTAAAAGTAATCTAATCGAGATCTATCTCTATCCCTCCTAACTCCCGTTTCTGTCTCTCTGACTAGACCTTTATGCCTGAGAAGGTTCCTACTAACCTATCTCGCCTATTTCTTCTTAACTTCCATAGAGTCCTCTGTTCTCCTATTCTTTCTAATACCTCTTCATTTCTAAAAAAGAAATAATGATTTAATTTTTGGAACCATGTTCCTTATCGCATTATATGACAACAAGGAGCTAGCCAGCAAGACCCTCATGAATTCATTTTTATTCCCTAGTTTATTGGCCGAAATTTCCTTATCTTTATGGAGAAAATGGGATGTTTAAGCAAAGAAAATTTTATATGGCGCAAAAAAGGTGGACCTTTTTTAAGTTAGTCTCAAACCTTCGGCATGGGTGGCAATTCATACTCAGGAAGAAATAGCCTACTTTCTGCCCTAGGTACCTAATGTATGTCATCTCCAAAAGACTAGTAAACGTATCTATTATAATGAAATCAAACTGCTAGTAATAGGTTAATTACAGTTGCCTTATTTTAAATTAAAAATGCATACATAATGGAAAATTCCTTCATTATATCTCAAAATGTAAAATTTTCCTCAAAAAAGAAAGAAACGCTTGTAAGCAGAGAGGCTCATAAACCGATCTAAAGTGTTAAGCGTCACCAAAAAACACATATGCTAAATATTACTCGAATTTCTAAATTAACCTTTCGCGAGCATAGAAGTGGCTTCTTTTTATTGAAGGCGACACGACCCTGCGCTATCCTTTGCTTTATATCCCTACTACTCCTTCCGTCCTGACTTATCTGGCATCCTAGATACCTACCTAAAATCGGCCACTTTTTCTAATTTTTCGTCTGCTTTATATTCGCCCTTTCCGTACTTTTTCTTCCCTTGCATACCAGTATTTTTGTTTATTTTCGTACAGTGCTGTGTTTTGTTAATACCTGACTACCTAGATACGGAAAATCAGTGACCGACAGGGATTTTTGATGATGATTAAAATTGCTTGCTATATACATAGTTTTTTGGGTTTTTTATAAAGAGGAACTCTGACCAGTTTTCGTGTAAATGTAGTTCGTTTTTTTTCAAAAGAAATCGAGCAATAATATTTAAAAAAATGAAACTTATAAACTATGGATCCAATACACATAGAAGTTGTCCTACCAGCCTATCTCGCCTATTTCTTATTAACTTCTGCTTAATTACATAAAAGCCAAAATTGCTTCAATCACAAGTACAACATCAGGGAAAGTGTCATCACTCAAAACGAAATACTTGTCATTTTTCAATTAATTGTAGTTACTTTAGAACATCTTTGTTGTTATTCTTTTAATGGTAAATAACGGCGATAAGATAGCTGCAGAATAAAATAATGCCTTATACATACTTAAATACCCGTTTCCAAAGACAATATTATAAACAACTAAATAATACGTATCAGCCAATAAAAAATAATGAGTGGATAATTGCATCATTAACAAATAGCGTACAGGGGGTTATCGGTAATTTACTAATTAATTAATGATCCTCGATAATTTTTTAATATAAAAGCAGTAAAAATCTACTGAAGCACCATAGTGAAGACTTCCACTGCTACTACAATGAAGACTGCATTCCTTTTGACCTTAGTGGCCTGCTCTGCCCTCGCTGCGTCCGTGGAGCAAACGACCCCTTACGTCCACAACTCCCATTCCTCCAGCAGCCGGGGAAACCATGTAGGAGTTGGTAGCTACGGATATGGACACAACCAACAGTACCCATTCGGGGGATACCAGCAGCAACAGTATCCATATGGAGGCTACCAACAGCAACAGTACCCATATGGAGGTCACCAACAGCAACAGTACCCATATGGAGGTCACCAACAACAACAGTATCCATATGGAGGCTACCCACAACAACAGTATCCATTCCAACAACAGTACTCATCCGTAGGATACCAACAACAGTACCCATTCGGAGGATACCAACAACAGTACCCCTACAGCCAATTGAGTCAGCAGTACCTTTCAGTACCCGTCCAAGCCCTTCAAGTACTCGTTCAGGTCGAACAGCGTCTCTACTACATCCAACAACAACTGGAACACTACCAACAGGCATACCCACAATACCAATGGCAACAATATGTACAGGCCGTTATCAAATACCTAAACCAAGTGCAAGAACTCCAGGCAACTTTCCAAAACTACGTTCAGAACAACGAAAGCGTTCCTTCCCAATACCAAAGCCAAGTGATCCAATTGTACAACCAGATCTACAGCCTCTATCAACAAGTTGAATACGTCTATCAAAACCAAGTGTACTACGGTAATCAACAAGGTTCCCAATACCCATCGGTCTTCCAAAAGCTCTTCCCTGGCTACCAAGGACAATATCAATACCAATACCAACAAGGAGCACCAATCCATTCCTACCCATGGAACTCATACCAGCGTTATTCCTCAAGGAACTATCAGCCATACCAACAGGTAGCAGTAGAAGCGTTTTAGAAATATAGAATAATTTACCTTTCATTGTAATTTAATGCATTTAAAATAACATTTCTTTTCTCTTAACATTTTTCTGTATAAAAGTTTAGTTTTCAACTTACAATAAAAGCACATTGACAAAACTAAAATTTCAATTATTTAGTTTACAAAACAATTCAACAGGATTATTTATTACCTTTCTAATGTTGGAAAGATTATCTTCTCCTATACAGGACCATATCTCTAGTTACTATCAGATCCAAACCTAATGGAGTTTTCTATTATGATTTTATTATTTATTTCTGTTGCTACTTTCGATTGCAAGGTATCTCAATAATTTTGTAACATTAATCTAATCTACGTAAAAATTAGGGTTCTGGAAATTCAAATAGAAGACTCTTTTGGCAATGAGAAGCAATACTAGAGTCATATCTTCGAAGAGGATATTAGGGTTTATTGATCTATTCGGTACAGCATAATCCTATTTGAAAATAAGTAATAACACCATTTGAAGAAATAATACTATCAATAATAAAAATGACACTACAAGGCATTATAAAAATCCCATCAAAAAAATCAAAGGAAACAGTTACTTCACGAGTAACAGTCAAGAAAAACGTACATAACTAGTTCCTACATCTTGAAGACTATGTACATATATGGAGTCCAATCTATGTATATAATGAAAATTTAATAACCGTAGAGAGCGCTGTGATTGTTATGAATATAATTTAACAAATATGATGAAATCCTATAAATTGTTAGTTACTAATAGTGGTTGATGTTAATAGGTAATATTAATTTGAAATCATTTTTCGATTTTTGATCCACTACAAACTTCCTCAAATTAATGAGGAAGCTTAGTGGTCAGAACATTGGTGCGTAAAGTCAAAGGTCCCGGGTTCGATTCCCGGCGGGGGTGTGACAACAGCAACAAGAAAAAATATTTTCCTTATTAATTTGAGGAAGTTTGTAGTGGATCAAAAATCGAAACATGATTTCAAATTAATATTACATAATAAATATGATGATTTATTCCATCTGTAAGTTAATAATGCATTTTCTCCTTTCATTTAACTATTATTTTTGGCATGTAATGATATAGGTTAATGGATTTTTGAAAAGATCGCAGAAGTGTCTATCATTTTATGAAATTTTCTGGATGGTTTTCATAGTAATCAGATTCTATTTACACCTGTTGAAGTAACCCTTTTCTTATTTTATAAATCGCTAAAAAGTAAGGTCGAACTTACTTTAAACTTTCCACAAGTATCTTCTGCAAACCGAATAAAAATGCAACAAAATATTAGGACAAAAATACTAAGAACAATCCGTGGTGAAAGTATAAGAAATAAAAAATATACAAAATATATAATAATATACCTATAATAAAAACTTACCAAAATCAGAAGTAGGTGGAAAATAATAGACCTCGCAACGTCAAAGGATATCCTGCAAATTAAAAAACAAGGTTTAAAATCTTACAACTAAAAGCCCACCGTTTTTATCTAACTATAAGTTATTGTGTATCGGGTCAACAGTTTATAAATTTCTCTTTTTTTTAATATTAATGCTTGATTTCTTCCAAAAACAAAACTACAATAAATTATACTAAAACTGGTCAGAGTTCTTTTTCATGAAAAACCCTAAAAAGGATACATATTCCAAGAAGTTTTAATCATTATAAAAAATCGCTATGAGTCATTGATTTTTGGTATCTAGGTAGTCAGGTACCTTAGGATGGAAGCAGCAGTAGAGATACAAAACAAAGGATAGCGCAGGGTAAAGTCGCTTTTAACAAAAAGTCATTTCTGGGCTCTTAAATGGTTAATTGAATGTTGAAGGTAAGTATATGTTTGGAGCACGATCCTGTACGGGTTGGAAGGTTTCGAAATGTGGTGTTACAGGCGGATGATGAGGATACCGTGGACAGAGGTTAGAAATGAGAAGGTATTGAAAGGAATAAGACAATAGAAATCACTATGGAAGTCAATAAAAAGTAGGCTAGATAAGTTGGTAGGATACCTTTTCGGGCATAAAGGGGTAGTCAGAGTCATATTAGAGGCAGAAACAGGAGTTAAGAGGAGTAGAGGTAGACCTAGGTTAGATTACTGTTCGCAAACAGTTAAGGATGTGGGTTGTTCTAATTTCCGGAAAATACGAAGATTAATTCAGGGTAGAAAAAAATGGAGGTGCGTGTCAAACCAGTCCCAGAACTGACGACTCTATGATGATGAAGATAAAAAATTATCTTTCTCAACTTATGAGGAATGATCGATAATTATTATCGATGTTGTTGTTTATTTAGGATTTGTAGATAATATTGTGCACAATTTTCAGCTTTACAATTAAAATCGCATCATGACAGACCTGCTAAGTGTATTAGTACAAGTCGGAAAAATTCTTCTGAAGTGAGATTAATTAATATAAAGTAATTAGGTTGTTAATTACATTCCTAGCACGGCTTTACCGAATCCATATAAGGCTTGAGATTTTCTAACCTAGCCAATAGTTCAAATTCAATTTTCTACAAACGAAATAACACAACTCTGAGTGAAAGCCGTATACAGTAGAATTCGCTTATAATGACGTCGAAGGGAAATGACAAACACTTCATACTAAGCAGGCGTCATACAAAACATAGTCTTAGAAAATAAACAACTTTCTATTTTGGTTAGTTATTTAGAAGAACGATGAATTGTAATATCAATATACATAACATATTTTGTCATTTTTACAGGAGGAGTAGGAAGGGTCAGAAAAATGAGCGAAAATGTTATTATTAATCATTTGGGTCAGTATAGCCGGATATGATTTCTTAAGAATCAGTCTTATTAAACGATGTCATTTTAAACGGAGTCATTGTATCCAAATTTTTCTATAGAGAATTTAATATGAAAACCAAACTTAACACTGCAAGTACTTCATATTAAGCGGTTGGTCAATATAGGCGGAGTCATAATAAACGAATTCCACTGTACTACTTTTTACCTTTAGCACTGCTTTACTGATAGTAGATATCTTTTAGAAATCGTTTTTTTGAAACATTTTTTATAATATATTGCTCACAATTCTATTTTGTATTTTTAATGAAATCAATAAAAATAACTATCTGCGAATCTTATTCAAAGTTCAGCGTAAATAAAATTTCCACGACATATTTTTTGCGATAACGTTTATTTCAAGTAATTAGTGAACGCGTATCAACTAAAAAAAAAAACAACAAACGCCTCAATAATTGCCCTATTAACAAATAACGTACAGGGGGTTATCTATAATTTACTAATTAATTAAAGAACATTGATAATACTGGATATAAAAACTGAAGACGCCACAATGAGCTTATAACACGTATAGCACTATTGTAATTCAAGCCAAAGTCCACTGTTACAATGAAGACCATACTTCTCTTCTCTCTGTTTGCCTGCGCCGCTCTTGCTACTTCTGTAGAACCAAGATCCCACCACTACAACCCTTCCGTCAGCGGCCACGGCTACCACAACTACCCTGTGGAAAGTAAGTATAAATTTGGATATCACCAACAATATCCATTCGGGGGATATCATCAACAACAATATCCACATGGAGCCTTCCAACAACAACAATATCCACACGGAGCCTTCCAACAACAACAATATCCATATGGAACATTCCAGCAACAGCACCCATTTGTAGGATACCAGCAACAGTACCCATTCGGAGGATACCAACAGCAGTACCCCTACAGCCAATTGAGTCACCAATACGTTTCAGTACCCGTCCAAGCCCTTCAGGTACTTGGCCAGATGGAACAACATCTCTACCACATCCAACAACAACTCGAACACTACCAACAGGTTTACCCGCAACACCAATGGCAACAATATGTACAGGCCGTTATCAAATACCTAAACCAAGTGCAAGAACTCCAGTCAACTTTCCAAAACTACGTTCAGAACAACGAAAACGTTCCTGCCCAATACCAAAGCCAAGTGATCCAATTGTACAACCAAATCTACAACCTCTATCAAGAAGTTGAATACGTCTACCAAAACCAAGAGTACTACGGTCATCAACAAGGTTCCCAATACCCATCGGTCTTCCAAAACTTCTACCCTGGCTACCAAGGGCAGTATCAATACCAACACCAACAAGGAGCACCAATCCATTCCGGTTTTGGCGTTTCTTACCCATGGAACGCATATCAGCATTATTCCTCTAGGAATTATCAGCCATACGAACAGGTAGCAGTAAAAGTTGCTTAAAAACATTAAACTATAAAGCTCTTTTAATCAGTATATTCCATAAATGATGGTTTATATGTAATTAAATACGTTTTTGAATTGTTTATTTCTCATTTTGCATCTTTCATGTAAGCATTTCTGCAACAATTAAAGGTGCAAGTTGTGAGGAAATGGAACCACACAAAGAAAATAAAATATTTCAGTGGAAACTTATGAGCATTTTTTTTTGTATTAGAATAATGAAATATAAACTCCATAATAGTTAGATAAGCTAGACGGTGAAAATAAAAGGATCATACATGAAATACAAACGAAAACTATTGAAATATTCACTTTCATTATCAACAACATTAATTAAAACATTTTGTTTTCTACAAGGTATCGAAAAGAAAGCACTCAGTATTAGTTTAGAGAAAAGAAGAACCTCTAAAGAATTATCATAAGATAACTTAATCAACTTGTATACAAAAACTTATAATACATTCATGTATGAGCATGAATTTGCCTGTATCATATGTGTTACAAGAAATATTACTGTTATTACCTTTTAATAGAAATTTGCCACCAAAAATAAATTAAAAGAGAAAAACGATGAATACTTGGACTCTCTCCCCTCCCAAAAACATTCAGCTTCGTGCATGGCAGCTATTGTTTATATAAATAAAAAGATTTAATAGTAACTAGTTAGTAAGTAACATTGACCCGTGTACTTCTCGAAAATGATAACTACGATAAGTGATTTTTCTGGGATATCATCAGTACTATAACGGAGCAGTCATTGCATAATAACGAACAGCTACAGAGGGGATTATCAAAACGAAAATGATAACGTCTTGTATAAAAACGACAAAAGAAGACGTTAAAACCAAGCGCTGTGTTTTCGTGTTCGGGCTAACAATCATGAAACTAATTCTGTTGTTGTCATTTTTATTGTGCCTCGGTTTTGCTGTTCCTGCAATCGGCACCATAGTTCTTGCACCTTTTAAAACTTCTACATCCTCATATCGTGGCGTCAATCCTGTATCTTCTGAAACTACTACATCCTCATATCATGGCATGAATCCTGTAGCTTTTGAAACTACTACAACCTCAAATCATGGCATAAATCATGGCATGAATCATGACACTTCTGAAACTATTACATCCACACATCATGGCATGAATCCTGAGAATTCTGAAACTATTACATCCACACATCATGGCATGAATCCTGAGAATTCTGAAACTACTACATCCTCACATCAAGGCATGAATCCTGACACTACTACATTCTCATATCCCTGGAAACCTACCTTGTCAAGTACTGAGAATGAGCCTGGTCCCCATCAACAAACAAGAAAAATCTCCACCTCTACCCAAGCCCTTCAAGTACTTGACGAAGTGGAACACAATTTGAAATATCTCCTACAAAAACGTGAATATTACCAGGAGATGTTCCAATCGTTATGGGAATTATTGGATGATGCCTTTAAGAAATATCTAATAAGAATTAATGATTTCCAAACCTACTTTAGAAACCGCGTTGAGAAGAACCAACAAGAAGTTTCTCCCCAAAATCAAACAGATATAATTCAGTTAGAACGGAAGGTCAACGATTTTACCAAAGATATACAGCAGCTACGTAAAAGTATTGGACACATTGTAGGGTATCAAGGACCTGCTCATAACTTACAACAGTTCAATCCTGGATACCGAGGACAATATCAACATCAGTTCAGCTTTCCACAGTATTTTAGACACGGAAGATATACTCCTTTCCCAGTTCACCAAGGAAACCTGTGGAACTTACATCAGAGAACACCACCTGGCTTAGGTTACGTAAAAATTTACCATCCAATTCCCAGTTTCTAATGTAAACTCTAGTAAAAAGAAACCAACTTGAAATGAAAATGTATAATGTTGTTATTAAATATATACTGTTTCCTCGATGTCTAGTATTTTATTAAAAGAAAATAGTCTCATGAAAGGGTGTAGTTACCGTTAGTTTATTGATCTCTGTTTGAGTCATGCACCCACCCGATTTAAGACTTTTATTACTAATTTTAATAGTTACGAGGGCGACTACCTTTAACGTTAAAATTGAATTCCTTCCCAAAAGATTTAAACTGCTACTGGTTAACAATAAGTTTGATATTATATTTTCTTATCAAACTTTTTGATCGAGTTTTAAAAAAATTCACAATGCAAGAAGAAAGTCTACTTTAAGGGTATTGTTTTGTTACTAATTCCTGCAATAGCACAAACCAAAACAAAATATTGTACTATTTCAAGAGTGAGTAATTACGTGCTAAAATTATAGAAGTGTCCACTTAGTGGAATTACCCCTACGCTTACTTTGCGAAGGCTCGTCTACCTTCCTGCTATAGTCAGGAATCAGAAACAAAATTAATTTCATGGATTAATGGAAAATCGTTAATATATAAAGAGATGGACTACCTTGCTCAAAATTAGACAACTTGTATCACAGAAACGTGTACTGTTTGTTACATATACACAAGTATATGGATATAAAATAAATGCTAATAGTAAGATAACGAACTATTGTCCTATCAACGGTTAGTCATTAAAGTAGCCGTCAGTATCGGTGGCGATTTTATAAATTTTGGGTATTCATATTCAGAATTGTACCGAGGAGGATAGAAAAAAGGGCGGAAGAACTATTAGGGGAAGATCAATTTGGGATTAGAAGATATAGAGGAATGCGGGAAGTCATTCTAGCTTTACGGGTAACAGTAGAGAAAACGATAGAAAAAGGAATGAGTGTGTACATAGGATTTATAGATTTAGAAAAGGCTTTTGAAAATCTTATATGGGATAAGATGTAAATATAGGTACTTAAAAATGTAGGAATGAGTTAGAGATAGAAGAGTGATACTTAGTTTGTATAAAGAGCAACAGGCAGTTATAGAGCTGGGGATGCAACGTAGAGAAGTAAATATTAGGAAGGGAGTCAGGCAGGGATGCACACTGTCANAAACAAAAAAAAAAACAACAAACGCCTCAATAATTGCCCTATTAACAAATAACGTACAGGGGGTTATCTATAATTTACTAATTAATTAAAGAACATTGATAATACTGGATATAAAAACTGAAGACGCCACAATGAGCTTATAACACGTATAGCACTATTGTAATTCAAGCCAAAGTCCACTGTTACAATGAAGACCATACTTCTCTTCTCTCTGTTTGCCTGCGCCGCTCTTGCTACTTCTGTAGAACCAAGATCCCACCACTACAACCCTTCCGTCAGCGGCCACGGCTACCACAACTACCCTGTGGAAAGTAAGTATAAATTTGGATATCACCAACAATATCCATTCGGGGGATATCATCAACAACAATATCCACATGGAGCCTTCCAACAACAGCAATATCCACATGAAGCCTTCCAACAACAATATCCATATGGAACATTCCAACAACAGCACCCATTTGTAGGATACCAGCAACAGTATCCATACGACCAAATGAGCCAACAATACGTATCAGTACCCGTCCAAGCCCTTCAGGTACTTGGCCAGATGGAACAACATCTCTACCACATCCAACAACAACTCGAACACTACCAACAGGTTTACCCGCAACACCAATGGCAACAATATGTACAGGCCGTTATCAAATACCTAAACCAAGTGCAAGAACTCCAGTCAACTTTCCAAAACTACGTTCAGAACAACGAAATTGTTCCTTCCCAATACCAAAGCCAAGTGACCCAATTGTACAACCAAATCTACAACCTCTATCAAGAAGTTGAATACGTCTACCAATACCAAGAGTACTACGGTCATCAACAAGGTTCCCAATACCCATCGGTCTTCCAAAACTTCTACCCTGGCTACCAAGGGCAGTATCAATACCAACACCAACAAGGAGCACCAATCCATTCCGGTTTTGGCGTTTCTTACCCATGGAACGCATATCAGCATTATTCCTCTAGGAATTATCAGCCATACGAACAGGTAGCAGTAAAAGTTGCTTAAAAACATTGAACTATAAAGCTCTTTTAATCAGTATATTCAATAAATGATGGTTTATATGTAATTAAATACGTTTTTGAATTGTTTATTTCTCATTTTGCATCTTTCATGTAAGCATTTCTGCAACAATTAAAGGTGCAAGTTGTGAGGAAATGGAACCACACAAAGAAAATAAAATATTTCAGTGGAAACTTATGAGCATTTTTTTTTGTATTAGAATAATGAAATATAAACTCCATAATAGTTAGATAAGCTAGACGGTGAAAATAAAAGGATCATACATGAAATACAAACGAAAACTATTGAAATATTCACTTTCATTATCAACAACATTAATTAAAACATTTTGTTTTCTACAAGGTATCGAAAAGAAAGCACTCAGTATTAGTTTAGAGAAAAGAAGAAACTCTAAAGGATTATCATAAGATAACTTAATCAACTTGTATACAAAAACTTATAATACATTCATGTATGAGCATGAATTTGCCTGTATCATATGTGTTACAAGAAATATTACTGTTATTACCTTTTAATAGAAATTTGCCACCAAAAATAAATTAAAAGAGAAAAACGATGAATACTTGGACTCTCTCCCCTCCCAAAAACATTCAGCTTCGTGCATGGCAGCTATTGTTTATATAAATAAAAAGATTTAATAGTAACTAGTTAGTAAGTAACATTGACCCGTGTACTTCTCGAAAATGATAACTACGATAAGTGATTTTTCTGGGATATCATCAGTACTATAACGGAGCAGTCATTGCATAATAACGAACAGCTACAGAGGGGATTATCAAAACGAAAAACGATGAATACTTGGACTCTCTCCCCTCCCAAAAACATTCAGCTTCGTGCATGGCAGCTATTGTTTATATAAATAAAAAGATTTAATAGTAACTAGTTAGTAAGTAACATTGACCCGTGTACTTCTCGAAAATGATAACTACGATAAGTGATTTTTCTGGGATATCATCAGTACTATAACGGAGCAGTCATTGCATAATAACGAACAGCTACAGAGGGGATTATCAAAACGAAAATGATAACGTCTTGTATAAAAACGACAAAAGAAGACGTTAAAACCAAGCGCTGTGTTTTCGTGTTCGGGCTAACAATCATGAAACTAATTCTGTTGTTGTCATTTTTATTGTGCCTCGGTTTTGCTGTTCCTGCAATCGGCACCATAGTTCTTGCACCTTTTAAAACTTCTACATCCTCATATCGTGGCGTCAATCCTGTATCTTCTGAAACTACTACATTCTCAGATACCTTTTCGGGCATAAAGGGGTAGTCAGAGTCATATTAGAGGCAGAAACAGGAGTTAAGAGGAGTAGAGGTAGACATAGGCCATATGGAGGTCACCAACAGCAACAGTACCCATATGGAGGTCACCAACAGCAACAGTACCCATATGGAGGTCACCAACAACAACAGTATCCATATGGAGGCTACCCANCATGGCATGAATCATGACACTTCTGAAACTATTACATCCACACATCATGGCATGAATCCTGAGAATTCTGAAACTATTACATCCACACATCATGGCATGAATCCTGAGAATTCTGAAACTACTACATCCTCACATCAAGGCATGAATCCTGACACTACTACATTCTCATATCCCTGGAAACCTACCTTGTCAAGTACTGAGAATGAGCCTGGTCCCCATCAACAAACAAGAAAAATCTCCACCTCTACCCAAGCCCTTCAAGTACTTGACGAAGTGGAACACAATTTGAAATATCTCCTACAAAAACGTGAATATTACCAGGAGATGTTCCAATCGTTATGGGAATTATTGGATGATGCCTTTAAGAAATATCTAATAAGAATTAATGATTTCCAAACCTACTTTAGAAACCGCGTTGAGAAGAACCAACAAGAAGTTTCTCCCCAAAATCAAACAGATATAATTCAGTTAGAACGGAAGGTCAACGATTTTACCAAAGATATACAGCAGCTACGTAAAAATATTGGACACATTGTAGGGTATCAAGGACCTGCTCATAACTTACAACAGTTCAATCCTGGATACCGAGGACAATATCAACATCAGTTCAGCTTTCCACAGTATTTTAGACACGGAAGATATACTCCTTTCCCAGTTCACCAAGGAAACCTGTGGAACTTACATCAGAGAACACCACCTGGCTTAGGTTACGTAAAAATTTACCATCCAATTCCCAGTTTCTAATGTACACTCTAGTAAAAAGAAACCAACTTGAAATGAAAATGTATAATGTTGTTATTAAATATATACTGTTTCCTCGATGTCTAGCATTTTATTAAAAAAAATAGTCTCATGAAAGGGTGTAGTTACCGTTAGTTTATTGACCTCTGTTTGAATCATGCACCCACCCAATTTAAGACTTTTATTCCTAACATTAAGTCTGTTTGCCTGCGCCGCTCTTGCTACTTCTGTAGAACCAAGATCCCACCACTACAACCCTTCCGTCAGCGGCCACGGCTACCACAACTACCCTGTGGAAAGTAAGTATAAATTTGGATATCACCAACAATATCCATTCGGGGGATATCATCAACAACAATATCCACATGGAGCCTTCCAACAACAACAATATCCACACGGAGCCTTCCAACAACAACAATATCCATATGGAACATTCCAACAACAGCACCCATTTGTAGGATACCAGCAACAGTACCCATTCGGAGGATACCAACAACAGTACCCCTACAGCCAATTGAGTCAGCAGTACCTTTCAGTACCCGTCCAAGCCCTTCAGGTACTTGGCCAGATGGAACAACATCTCTACCACATCCAACAACAACTCGAACACTACCAACAGGTTTACCCGCAACACCAATGGCAACAATATGTACAGGCCGTTATCAAATACCTAAACCAAGTGCAAGAACTCCAGGCAACTTTCCAAAACTACGTTCAGAACAACGAAAACGTTCCTGCCCAATACCAAAGCCAAGTGATCCAATTGTACAACCAAATCTACAACCTCTATCAAGAAGTTGAATACGTCTACCAAAACCAAGAGTACTACGGTCATCAACAAGGTTCCCAATACCCATCGGTCTTCCAAAACTTCTACCCTGGCTACCAAGGACAGTATCAATACCAACACCAACAAGGAGCACCAATCCATTCCGGTTTTGGCGTTTCTTACCCATGGAACGCATATCAGCATTATTCCTCTAGGAATTATCAGCCATACGAACAGGTAGCAGTAAAAGTTGCTTAAAAACATTAAACTATAAAGCTCTTTTAATCAGTATATTCCATAAATGATGGTTTATATGTAATTAAATACGTTTTTGAATTGTTTATTTCTCATTTTGCATCTTTCATGTAAGCATTTCTGCAACAATTAAAGGTGCAAGTTGTGAGGAAATGGAACCACACAAAGAAAATAAAATATTTCAGTGGAAACTTATGAGCATTTTTTTTTGTATTAGAATAATGAAATATAAACTCCATAATAGTTAGATAAGCTAGACGGTGAAAATAAAAGGATCATACATGAAATACAAACGAAAACTATTGAAATATTCACTTTCATTATCAACAACATTAATTAAAACATTTTGTTTTCTACAAGGTATCGAAAAGAAAGCACTCAGTATTAGTTTAGAGAAAAGAAGAACCTCTAAAGAATTATCATAAGATAACTTAATCAACTTGTATACAAAAACTTATAATACATTCATGTATGAGCATGAATTTGCCTGTATCATATGTGTTACAAGAAATATTACTGTTATTACCTTTTAATAGAAATTTGCCACCAAAAATAAATTAAAAGAGAAAAACGATGAATACTTGGACTCTCTCCCCTCCCAAAAACATTCAGCTTCGTGCATGGCAGCTATTGTTTATATAAATAAAAAGATTTAATANGATGTGGTGTTACAGGCGAATGATGAGGATGCCGTGGATAGAGAAGGTTAGAAATGAAGAGGTATTAGAAAGAATAGGAGAACAGAGGACTCTATGGAAATCAACAAAAAAAAATAGAAACAGGAGTTAAGAGAAGTAAAGGTAGACCTAAATTAGATTATTGTTTGCAAATAGTTACGGATGTAGGTTGTTCGAGTTTTAGGTAAATCCGAAGCTTAGCTCAGGATTGGAAAGAGTGGAGGTGCGTGTTCAACTAGTCTTAGGACTGACTACCTTAAGATGATGATCCCGTAAGATTCAGTTATAAAAATGTGGAACCAGATGCAGAAGCGGATCTGAAAACGTATGCGGAACTTCTGTAATTGCGGAAACGGATACAGAGGTCTGTTGCAACACTAGTATAGGTACTTCCTTAAAAGCAGGCTAGATTCGTACGAAGGAATATAAGAAGTGTATTAGAAACTTAGTATCCATTGTTTTTACTTCAGCAGTTATCAATTTCATCAAAATTCGCATTTTGAAAATTCTTGAAATTCTATGACATGATTAGTTACTAATAGTGGATTAATATGCAATATTAATTTAAAATCATTTTTTCGATTTTTTATTTACCCACTACAAACTACCTCAAATTAATGAGGGAAAAATTGTTGCTGTTGTCACACCCCCACCGGGAATCGAACCCGGGACCTTTGGCTTTACGCACCAATGTTCTACCACTAAGGATTCGATTCCCGGTGGGGGCGTGACAACTCAACTGGACAAATGTTGAACATTATTGAATATTCTAACTAGTTTTTATACAAAACGCCTTTATATGGTGTCAGAAGGTATCCCACCACTCATACATAATGGCTCGTGAATATTTCTAATAGTTCACGAACATTCCCAAACGCTCTCAACTCTTCTGGTCCACCTCATTTCGGTAAATCATAGCTGAGTACAATCCTACAGAAATTCAAGAACATTCCAGCTGAAGACCATTTGAAAAACAGAGAAGAACGTTCCACTAGATTCTTACACTTAGCCTGAAGGGCTGTTTGGTAGCCGATAGTCGGTTCCCACCAACCTAGAGAAATATTGAACATTAAAGGAAATTCTAAACATTTTTTATTTAGAACACTGCCGAAATATATGAAAATGTTCTAATATAGGAAGCCAGTTCTACTACTTATACGTAATGACGTTTGATTGTGGGGTGGTAGGTGGTGCATCCGCAAATCCACCAACCCACTAAAATTAAAAAGATTTCGAACATTATAGGAGATTTGAAACAGTTTTTGGAACACTGTGGAGAAAAAAACTGAAAATGCAACCACCGTAGTGCATGACAGGAGAGACAGGAGACTTGAGGTAACTGTTACATACAATCATCAGCGATCTGCGCTGGTAGTTCTGGCGACACACACACGTCAGGTTTTAATCATATCATACTGATTGAGGAATTACAAAGGATTTGTTAAGAAAAGCGAGGATTTTCCGGGAATCATGAGGGTTTTATTGGAATTACCGTGGAAGGATTTATTTCTCTTGATGGAGAATTGCCACTGCTTATACATTTGTACATATAAGCATTACGTCCGGAAGTGACGGTCTATGTTAGTCACTGAATCCAGGGGGTACTTCAGTGGATTGTCCCCATTCCCAGATGTGTATCTACACCTCATGAAGTACAAACAGACCGAAGCATGAGAATTATAAAATTTATTTGATATTACATATTGTTCTCATAGATTTTGCTAAAAATTTAAATCGACTCTCTTCTTTTGTAATAATTGTAATATTACCTAGGTCATGCTTTACTGCTTTCTTTTAAAAATACATTAAATTCAAATCCCATACCAAATAACANAGCAGCAATTTGTTATGATAAAAAGTCGTATAGAATCATCGGAATGCAGTTCTTTTTTCATTTAATTCAAACATTTTATCGTAAACATACCAAGAATACCTATAATTTGCAATAGGATCCATAATGCACCATTTCGTTGTCCATGCTTGGTTTAATTTCTACGCACATATACCGATTGTGATGATTTCACAATCCAGTATTAAATGTATGCAATTTGAACTGTCCATCATTAAACGGTTCATTTTAGCGATGAAAATAGTGCAAACTGCTCAGCAGTTATAAAAGAAATAATTAATTAATAACAACAATCATCTTCGTGTTGCTCCTCGCTACAAGAGCATTATTGCTCCGTTTACCGTTACACTTATAGCTCGGAACTTAATTTGCTTTGTAAAAGTTCGACTTATAGAGAGAGAGAGACATGTGTTTGCTCGTACGTACTTGTGTGTGTGTGCACCTCGCCACTCTACTGACCACGGGTTACGTCTGAAGGTTTATACAAACGTAAATATTATAAGCTGTACACTTCTCGGATATGTGTTAGAACTGACCCACATTTACGGAATACTATTATTAGTTGTGTCTGCCACTTCTTTTTGGTTCAATGTGCCGCACTTAATGTCAGATTAAGCAGCCGACGGTACTACCGAAATATGGTTAATTTATTCCTTCCTATTAAAGTACAGATGTAGAAATTACACTTGGAACTTCAAGAATTAACAAGTACAGATTACGAAAAACAAACAGAACGAAGTTTATGTTCTTGCTCAGCAATTAAAGCTGTCCTTATCTCTTATCAATTTGGAGTGCGTGCCTATCAAATATATAGATTCGGTTTGTTACCGAATAAAGATTTGGACCTCAGGTTAGCATCTAGGAGGACACAGGTTCGATTCCGTTGTCCAAATTTTTCTGGGGCTTCCATGGATCATTTAGGCAAATGCTAACATTCCAGTTTTGCCTTCATGTCTCTCTCCAAACATCACCCTCAAGCCGTACATCTGTTTTGCTCTCAACATACTCATCTTTTTTGGCTTCATCGCATCGTTTGTTATTATTTTATTAGCCGGTACTCGCAGTCTTGTTTTTGCCCACCAATAAGCCTACTCCGAAGAGAGCTTCTGGTGTCTTGACCACTCTAACACCGTTTACAAGAACAAGACACAGTCGTTTCTGACAATCGCGAGCTTCCACAGCCTACTTGCTCTTGCACGTAGGTAATCTGTGTTCATACGGTCGGACTAAATCGGATCGCGTGTTTAACGGCTAATTATAATCAAGTGCAACAGTGAAAAAATTGATACAAAGTACACATATAACTCTTCAAGATACTTTAATAATGATGATGATGATAACAATAACACTGTAGTAATAGTAACTGTTCCAATTTCGATTATCATTATTTTCTAGTAGTGTATTGTGTTTGGTTAATGTGAAAATCATAAAAGTTTTGTGACAATAACGATCAGTTTTAATGGTCTGACCAAGGTGCAAGTATGGTAAGTTTCACCCTACTTAAAAACGAAATTTTCAAAAATTGTTTCATTTTTACGTGATACTCTCCCCTTGATGATTAACATGCACGATTGTTGGAAAAACAAAAAAATATATTAAATTCTTTTACATATATGTTGCGTAAATATTTGCACATAATGGCATTAAATAGGTACCTATATATTTATGACAAGCTTCGATAAATAATAATAATAAAAAGATAAAATGCTGAAGATTCCAGTGAAGTATGACAAAACGTTTAATATTGATACAACAGCCACAATGAATGCTGTACTAAACTAGCCAAAGTTACTTTTTATTCAATTACTTATAAGGGAAATACTTAAAGTAT
>NW_020439144.1:0-1642 GCF_000699045.2 Agrilus planipennis | reverse complement strand
AAAGAACGTGACACGTACTTTATATATATTAAGATATATAGTTTAAGATTTAGAAATGATATTTTTAGATATTTGTGTAAGTATTCATCCATCAGGACTATTTCCGTAATACTTTTACGTAAGAAGTAAGAAAGCAGCAATTTGTTATGATAAAAAGTCGTATAGAATCATCGGAATGCAGTTCTTTTTTCATTTAATTCAAACATTTTATCGTAAACATACCAAGAATACCTATAATTTGCAATAGGATCCATAATGCACCATTTCGTTGTCCATGCTTGGTTTAATTTCTACGCACATATACCGATTGTGATGATTTCACAATCCAGTATTAAATGTATGCAATTTGAACTGTCCATCATTAAACGGTTCATTTTAGCGATGAAAATAGTGCAAACTGCTCAGCAGTTATAAAAGAAATAATTAATTAATAACAACAATCATCTTCGTGTTGCTCCTCGCTACAAGAGCATTATTGCTCCGTTTACCGTTACACTTATAGCTCGGAACTTAATTTGCTTTGTAAAAGTTCGACTTATAGAGAGAGAGAGACATGTGTTTGCTCGTACGTACTTGTGTGTGTGTGCACCTCGCCACTCTACTGACCACGGGTTACGTCTGAAGGTTTATACAAACGTAAATATTATAAGCTGTACACTTCTCGGATATGTGTTAGAACTGACCCACATTTACGGAATACTATTATTAGTTGTGTCTGCCACTTCTTTTTGGTTCAATGTGCCGCACTTAATGTCAGATTAAGCAGCCGACGGTACTACCGAAATATGGTTAATTTATTCCTTCCTATTAAAGTACAGATGTAGAAATTACACTTGGAACTTCAAGAATTAACAAGTACAGATTACGAAAAACAAACAGAACGAAGTTTATGTTCTTGCTCAGCAATTAAAGCTGTCCTTATCTCTTATCAATTTGGAGTGCGTGCCTATCAAATATATAGATTCGGTTTGTTACCGAATAAAGATTTGGACCTCAGGTTAGCATCTAGGAGGACACAGGTTCGATTCCGTTGTCCAAATTTTTCTGGGGCTTCCATGGATCATTTAGGCAAATGCTAACATTCCAGTTTTGCCTTCATGTCTCTCTCCAAACATCACCCTCACACTACCCATCTCCACAATAGCTAATAAAAGGTAACTCCCGAGGGTCTACCGTTCTATTTTCTGGCGAGGAGTGACTGTCCGCTCAGAAACATTAATGCCTGGTTGCAAAGAAACAACCAAAAGTTGTGACATGCCAAAATGCACGTACTCAAAGTGTTTTAACAAATGGGTTCGTTTTTACAATACCAGAAAGAAAAACCACCAAGAACTTTAATATTAAACTATCCAAATAAAAAGAAAATACACGTGTAAAACTAAAATATAATAGGACCGGTGTATCTATTGGGGCCCTTGCTGCAACTATTTCCTGTGTCTTCGGGAGAAGAAATTATTTATTGTCCTCTTTTACTTTACTCCAGACGTTAGGGCACATCCACACGTTGTCCCTGGACCTTTACTTGCTTTCTAGGTATATGTATTTGATAGACGACAGAAACGCACTTTGCAGTTCCCTTCCCTTCAAAATTCCTTTATTTTCTAATTGAAATCAGAAGCGCCATGCGCCTACTTTAACTTTT
>NW_020439143.1:278239-280091 GCF_000699045.2 Agrilus planipennis | reverse complement strand
AAACTTTTTCAATGTCAATAAACATAATAAAACAGTTTAAACACATGACCTCAACGGTATACTTTAATTTTTTCTTTTTTAACAGCTTTTTATGTTGAATAATTTCGAATAGTCATTGATGCCAACATATAGCAAGACACGCGATAACATCGATTTACAAACAGACCGTTAAAATAAGCATAAAGTACATAACAACTCTTAATCATGATTAAGTTACTTGATGAGTTTAACACTACAATTAACTAATCGTTTGATTAATTTTCGAATGAAACTACCGGCCCTTACACATTTCTTCGCCTGTTACCTTAGTCACGGTCAACTCTCATCCATTTTTTTAGTATTCCGTGGAGTAACACCAAACGAGAATTTTCCTTAAAAGATCCCCTACTCACATTTCTACAACCCTATAAGAACCCTTCAAACTAAAATTAAATACCAGAATGCGCTATCGGTTATATCCCACAGGCATTCTTCACCTGTAACTCTCAACTCTCTCCTTATTTTCTTCTTTATTTCGCTACATCCTTTTGTATGTAAATCTTTCCATATTATTATACATAGTGAATAAAGATTGTACATTACACGCATTTAATAATTTATTATATCGTGACTAAACTAAAAGTTATTTTAACAGTTAAAGACTACTATTACTTACACAAACTTTTATTAATGAAAGACATGTTTGGCCCCTTGGGCTGCCCTGTCAACGCGGAACATTTGCCTCGTAATTTTGTCATCGGCATCGTTCTATTACAATGAACGGTATTTTTCTGGTATGACAAATTTAAATTGAACTACTTAAAATATATTGAGGAAAGTAATTCTCTTTCTCCTAAAATTTAGAGAATTTTTATTTGGAACAGGATGCGGTGCTCCCTTTAAAATGATAAAATGAGCGCTCACAAACAAAACTAAATCACAGATAGATATATCTTAAGTAGTTCAATTTAAGTTTACCATATCAAAATAACAGAAATTTGCCGGTCCTTGTAGTGATGATACCGACGACAAAAATACCATGCAAACGTTCAATATGACTTTGACTAATAAAAGTTGTACAAGTAATTGTAGACTTGAAATATTAAAATAACTTACTATTTGAAAAACCAAACACCCCGCGTTTTTCAAAATTCTTGCTTTTTTTCAAAAGCTTAAATTTGAAACGTGTGATAATTTTGCATGGCTTTATTTTCTCGTTGAAAATGTAGAAAGTCATCCTTCTACTGTTATGTCTGTTTCTTGTATTGAGATTTACTAATTTGATTTTCCTCAGGCAATATGTTTTAAAGTAATGAAGCAAGGTATGTTACGTGCGGTTGGTTTGAATGATGAACTTAAGTATAGGCTTTAGTTTGATTGTATTTATTTATATTGATTAGTAGCGTAAAAGTAAAATACTGGTGTGCAAGAAAAGAAAAAGTAGGGAAAGAGCGAATATAAAGATAGGAGACGATAAATTAGAAGTGGCTGATTTTAGATATCTAGGAAGTCACATAAGTCAGGACGGAAGAACTAGTAAGCATATAAAGCAGAGGATAGCGCAGGGTCGTGTCACCTTTAATAAAAATAAGTCACTTCTATGTTCGCGAACGGTTAATTTAGAAATTCGGAAAAGATTGTTAAAGGTGTATGTTTGGAGCGCGGCGTTGTACGGGTGCGATACATGAACAGTGGGTGCGGCGGAAAAGAAAAGGTTAGAAGCCTTCGAAATGTGGTGTTATAGACGAATGATGAGGATAACGTGGGTAGAAAAGGTTAGAAATGAAGAGGTATTAGAAAGAATAGGAGAACAGAGGACTCTATGGAAGTCAATAAAAAATAGGCGAGATAGGTTGGTAGGACACCTTCTCAG
>NW_020439143.1:270436-271896 GCF_000699045.2 Agrilus planipennis | reverse complement strand
TTTTAAGTAGTTCAAACTAAAATTAAATACCAGAATGCGCTATCGGTTATATCCCACAGGCATTCTTCACCTGTAACTCTCAACTCTCTCCTTATTTTCTTCTTTATTTCGCTACATCCTTTTGTATGTAAATCTTTCCATATTATTATACATAGTGAATAAAGATTGTACATTACACGCATTTAATAATTTATTATATCGTGACTAAACTAAAAGTTATTTTAACAGTTAAAGACTACTATTACTTACACAAACTTTTATTAATGAAAGACATGTTTGGCCCCTTGGGCTGCCCTGTCAACGCGGAACATTTGCCTCGTAATTTTGTCATCGGCATCGTTCTATTACAATGAACGGTATTTTTCTGGTATGACAAATTTAAATTGAACTACTTAAAATATATTGAGGAAAGTAATTCTCTTTCTCCTAAAATTTAGAGAATTTTTATTTGGAACAGGATGCGGTGCTCCCTTTAAAATGATAAAATGAGCGCTCACAAACAAAACTAAATCACAGATAGATATATCTTAAGTAGTTCAATTTAAGTTTACCATATCAAAATAACAGAAATTTGCCGGTCCTTGTAGTGATGATACCGACGACAAAAATACCATGCAAACGTTCAATATGACTTTGACTAATAAAAGTTGTACAAGTAATTGTAGACTTGAAATATTAAAATAACTTACTATTTGAAAAACCAAACACCCCGCGTTTTTCAAAATTCTTGCTTTTTTTCAAAAGCTTAAATTTGAAACGTGTGATAATTTTGCATGGCTTTATTTTCTCGTTGAAAATGTAGAAAGTCATCCTTCTACTGTTATGTCTGTTTCTTGTATTGAGATTTACTAATTTGATTTTCCTCAGGCAATATGTTTTAAAGTAATGAAGCAAGGTATGTTACGTGCGGTTGGTTTGAATGATGAACTTAAGTATAGGCTTTAGTTTGATTGTATTTATTTATATTGATTAGTAGCGTAAAAGTAAAATACTGGTGTGCAAGAAAAGAAAAAGTAGGGAAAGAGCGAATATAAAGATAGGAGACGATAAATTAGAAGTGGCTGATTTTAGATATCTAGGAAGTCACATAAGTCAGGACGGAAGAACTAGTAAGCATATAAAGCAGAGGATAGCGCAGGGTCGTGTCACCTTTAATAAAAATAAGTCACTTCTATGTTCGCGAACGGTTAATTTAGAAATTCGGAAAAGATTGTTAAAGGTGTATGTTTGGAGCGCGGCGTTGTACGGGTGCGATACATGAACAGTGGGTGCGGCGGAAAAGAAAAGGTTAGAAGCCTTCGAAATGTGGTGTTATAGACGAATGATGAGGATAACGTGGGTAGAAAAGGTTAGAAATGAAGAGGTATTAGAAAGAATAGGAGAACAGAGGACTCTATGGAAGTCAATAAAAAATAGGCGAGATAGGTTGGTAGGACACCTTCTCAGGCATGAAGGTCTAG
>NW_020439143.1:255954-270155 GCF_000699045.2 Agrilus planipennis | reverse complement strand
TGGAAGTCAATAAAAAATAGGCGAGATAGGTTGGTAGGACACCTTCTTAGGCATGAAGGTTTAGTCAGAGACATATTAGAGGCAGAAACAGGAGTTAGGAGGGGTAGAGGTAGACCTAGGTTAGATTACTGTTCGCAAATAGTCAAGGATGTGGGTTTTTCTAGTTTCAGGGAAATGCGAAGTTCAGCTAAGGATAGGAAAAGGTGGAGGTACGTGCCTAACCAGTCTTAGGACTGACGACCTTATGATGATGATTGATGATTAGCGTAGTAAAGATAGAATTAAATTGTAAAGAATGAATGAAATGAAATAGAACGGAGGGAGGGTATCGAATACAGAGGCGAGAGAGGGGTTCTTGTGCAAAAGATCATATGGAATTGTAGGTACGTTTTATAAGGAAATGATCCGCCACTGACACTATGAAGTATAACTGTCGTAAATCGAAAGTAATGACTTTCGGGTTTGTGTGCCGTGGTCTATAGGCTTTGTAATTACTGACCACGGCCGACAACCCCGGAAGTTCATTTTAATTAACGACATCACACCGGCCGTGAAAGCATACGGATGTTTATTAACTGTAGGTAACTGTTATGGTGTTGCTTAAAGTAGCATTTATTGAAATCACATGGACGACTGACGACTGGCCCTGATAAAATCTTGAAATAAGACATTTGAGTTTCCCGCCTCATTTGTATATAGGCATTGTACATGTTCCGTGGTAACTGGTATTTTAGGTGCACTTGGCCAAGGTACTATTATTTCACGATTTAATCTGATACCGATGTAGAAAGTGATGATGCAGAATAATGTTATTTCATCAATAGGTATCGACACTATTCACTAAATTCTGCTATTATTTCATATATTTGAACATCAAAAAGAGCTGTAAACATCTCTGTAATGTATGTTTATAAAATCCTGTTATAATCGCAGTTTCTTGTTTATACATGGTTTTTCAGTTGATCGATTTGATGCTTATATAATAAACATAACTAAATTAATACTTCTCATTCTAAAATTTATCAGAATTATTAATTACAGTCCTTTGAGATTGAAAATGAGCGTCAGACAGCATTATTGGGATGGATTCAGCGTCAGCTTGACCTCAGATTTCCAAAGCGCCAAGAGAAGCGCTACGCTATGCTACACTTTAAGAGATCCGGCTGACGCAGAATTCACAGTTCTAACATAGATGACGTAGTTCACTTTCTTTCATTATCAATATTTAATAATGATGTTCTACCGTGACATCAATCATTTCTTGAAACAAAAAAAAAACTATCACTGCTGTCACAGCCTACTACGTCACCACCCACCTGTATCGCGTTGGATGCTAGACAAAGAAATAAGAAACTACCTATGTCAAAGAACACTACCTCCCAGACTATAACGAAAGGCTTGCTTGAAATGTTTGAATTTTGAAATTATCGGATTATTTTATAGATATGCTGTAAAAACTATCAATTTTGATATCTTACTTTTTGTTTGTATCATAAGTAGTATATTTATACATCCACAGTAATTATTAGGGTAAGAAATTTTTAAGAGAGTAGTAATAGTGTAAAATGTGATGCTTAAGATGTATTTGAAATGATGGATTAACCCTTAAATTGAATAAATGAACTAAAGTAATAACTAAAAAAAACTTACTCTGCAATTCAGTATCGACAAGGCAATCGATAAGTCCCAATATAAGTTGAGGAATCTGAGCTCTTGGTACATAATTTAGAGCAGCAGATGCAATGTCTATCATTAAATTACATAATAATGAAGACTCATCTGTGCGTATATTGTCCAATGAGTTTTTGAGTTTCTGACTAACAATTTTTTCATGTTCTTTAGCATGTCCATCATGGCGAGCAGCTATACAAAGAGATAATTTTACTGATTGGAGTGCAACCTGTAAAGAAAAATGGTTATCTGCTGACAAAACTAAAACTGGCAAAGAAGTGAACATTTACTAACCGATCTGATATTTTTATTTACATCGAGACAACGTGGAATTAAACCTGCTACAAGTTCCCCGCAATGACTTAAGCAGCCTGAGACATAAACAAACTGACAATTTTCTAAGTATGTAAACAGAGCACTCTGCAAAATTTCCAAGGCAGGCAAGCGCTGCTCTGGTTTTTTCCGACTCAACCAAGGTTTGATAAGCATCACCAATTCATCTAAAGTTGAATGGTCAGGATTTTGTAAAAATATTTCTTGAACTAAGAGATTTAAAGGTGTGAAACTATTATAAACGAAACAAGCCAGTTTTAAATCCCCATAGTTTGTTTTATCTTCACTTATTTTGCAGTATACACCAGACGCCTTCAAAATGGTAGAAACAGAACAATCAAGGAGTTGAACTCTTTGTTCTATATCTAAACCAGGCGGTAGTTTTATCTAGAAGAATAACAATTTGCACAAAATTAACGTTTATAACTTTCCACTGGTGCATTAGAAAGAAATAATAAGTAAACAGCATTATGCATCATGCCTCTAATTTTAAATGAAATAACCCAATGTTTTCAATTATTCCGTTTTAAAGGTAACTTTAATACGGATGATACACTACTAACGTTAATATTTTTTATATATATAGTTTTTTTACGAAAATATTTTATAAACTTTCAAACTTTGCAGTTCTTCATTTATACAGATAGCACCACGAAAACATAAAAAAACCATAATATAGTTCATCAATGGAAAGAACTAAACAAGAAGTCTTTTTGTACTAATACCCACTTCAAACATTTTAATTTTAAAATACTCATAAACGTTGGACGGTTTAATCAGTTCTTACTATAACTTAACGTAGGTTAGTAGGGTACAGCACTTCACACTAGCTAATCAGGGAATCCTCTCTCATCATAACCTAACGTAAACTCAAGGTGCATAGCGTCCCTCGTTTAAATAAGGGTTACTGCATACCGTAACCTAATAATTCCATCGGCGGCTGTTTAGTCACAACCGTTACCACATCCTATTTAGTACAAGCAAATATTGATTAAAGTTGTTGTCTCGTACGGTACTACAATTCTATCTATAATTTATAGTGTGTAATTACACTCCTTGGATTTTTAGCATGAGCTTGTAGTCCAGAACATTTACATCGCGATTCGGCAAAGTTATTTGTGAACTTTAACGTTGTGATCGGTCGTGGAGAAAGTGTTGCTAAGTGAACTTGTAAGCAACCACAGTGTACATAAAGAACTATCGAAATGTAATATAACCACCTATACTCGGGTGTTGCAAAATTTATAATAATATGTCAATAGGTTTTTTTTTTTCTAATCCATTTATATAGGTATGTATTCGTTGTAATTATTTTCGGTTTCCCATTAACTGATGAACAGTCTTTCTTTGTCTATATTTTTATTGGCAATTTGATTCTTAAATATTGGTATAGGTCAAAGTGAATTCAGAATAATATTTTATAATTATTATAAAATACTCATCTAAAATTGTGTATTTTTGCGTCAATTTCGTAGCTTTGACTAGCTGTCAGCGGTCATCTGGTTAGTCTCCTTAAGCGAGTGAGATCGAGCTAACTGTAGTCAGGTTATAGAAGAAAGAAAGAAATTCTTCTAGCGTGATAGTTTAGTCGCTAGGACAACAGGTACTTTAGTATTCACTACCAAAGGTAGTTCATGGGTTTACGGCAGGTGTAGCTATAATAAAAATTATAGTCCCGTCTCGCACAACTTCTTTTCTCCCTGGTCAAGACGAACACGCAGGAGCGTAGCCTTCGCAATTCGTTTGTACAAACTCCCAACTTATGGTATTTTCAATTCCTTGGTCACACATTTGTTGAAAACCCTAAAATTCCCTGAGTATACATAAAGGTGCTTGACTGTCATTTCTATGATCTCATAGCCAGATAACATATTTAAAATGAATTGTTACGGTATAATGGTCTAATTGGGTTTTGTTGGAATTTAGCCAATCCGTAACGTACTGAAAATGTTTTCATGTGATACTAGTTTGTGATATAAGAGTATCATTAGAATTTTCTGCCATAATGCCTAAAAAGCTGTTTCTTCTTCTATTTTATGTGTGAATTATAATCTGGGATGGTGTTTATTAAAAACATCAAATATCACTTGCATTAATTTATTACCAGGGATTATTAAAACGGTATAAAGGTGTAAAACTGAGTTGATCTAAGCAGTTTGTTTTTAGATTTTCCATGACTACGTTAGCTAAAATTGGAGATACAGGGCCACCCATAGGTCTTGTTTATACATTTGTCCTTGGAAGACAAAAAAAGTTGAATCTAATGAGTTTTAAGGCCAACAACAAATTATGAATGTTAACTACTTCATAGTTTTTTACAAACAGTTGAATTAGATTAGAAGAAATAGATTATATTGGTGTATTAAAAAAATGTCAACTTGCGATGACTCACAGCTGAATGAGACAACTATCAAAACCAAAAATAAGAATTGAAAAAAAGAGGCAGACCACTCGGGTTTAAAACTGGAAGCCAATCATCATCAAACTCGAGCAGAGGCAGCACCGCAGGAAATCTAGAAAGCTGGTTAGAGAGAAGCAGATAAGAAGCCAAAAAAAAGAAGAAAGGCTGGAGAGCCCAGAAAGTGAAAGTAAAAAACGGAGTGTACTGATGCAGATGTTAGAGAAAAAATAGAAGGAATATGAAGAAAAACAACAGAAAAGAGACGAAGAAGAGAAAGAAAGATGGAAAAACCTTCATGAAAAAATAGAAAAGAGAGACGATGACTTGAAGGACAAGTTCATAGACCTAGAAATGGATGAAGGAATAGCTAGTAGTAAAAGTAATAGTAAGGAAATTCTGGTTCTTGAGAAATATAGAAAATATCTTAGGAGCTAATCTGAAAAGCATAAAGTAAAAAAACAATGTTAAGAAAAACAAAAATAAACTGAGATAAGAAAAGAGCAAAATATTTATCAAAAATGACATAACATGGCTGGAAAGACAGAGCAGACAAGAAATCATCAAAGAAGAAAAAAAACAGAGAAAAAGGAACAAAGTGCAAAACTACATACAACAAAATAATAACAGAAAAAGAAGAGCTATAGTGGAATGAAAGGAAGGAAAAATGGTTTCGAAAGGGAAAGCAGAAGAATAGAATCACTGATTAGGAGTAACTACGATCAGAAGTAAGTATAAGAAAAACATACAAGTGGTATTTTGGAACGTAAGCAGCATAAATCGTTTAGAAGAAGAGAATTGGGAGGAATTAAACAAAACCGACATACTAAATGTGACCGAGACAGCTAAAAAATATGAAATAAAAATAAATGCCAAAAGAGAAAAGAAAAATGAAAGGGTATATATATGGGCACAGCATTCAGAAAAAACTTGCTAGACAAAGAAATCACCACCAAGAAAATAAACTGAGTTGATAAGGATAGACTTAAGACAGGAAGTGAAGAAATAATAATTATGAATATATATATGAGGGAGAATAAAGAAGGATGACAATAATCATAGAGGAAAACAAAAAAGACCCGACAATAATAGGAGACTTTAACGTCGAAACAGCTAGAAAAGGAGGCAAAGTTGATTATGAAACAGTCATGGAACTGGAAATGAAGATAGGAAAAACTTATAAACTGGATGGAAGAGCAAGGTCTGTACATAATAAATGGATATTTTACAGGAAATGAGAACGCATGCATGACATATGCTGCAACAGCTGGAAAGTCGGTGATTGATTATGTGATACCAAACAGAATTGGAGAAGCTACGTGATACAGAACAACAACGGAAACGAAGAATTAGGGAAAGTACGAAGTATATCTGAAAGGAAGTTCAAAGAAAGTTGGGAAAAGAAAATGTATTTATTTGAAGTACTGGTAAAAAGTATAATGATGTATGAAGCGGAAATATGGGGATGGTTAGAGCACAAATTAATCGAAGAAGTACAAAACAAATACATAAAAGGGATCCTCAGGCTTGATGAAACAACACCAAGCTACCTATTAAAATTAGAAACAGACAAAAAAAAGATGGCAAATAATACAAGAAAAAGGGTGATAAAATATGAATGGAAAATTAGAAAAGAAGAATAAGAAAGGAAGTAATCTACTTAAGAAATATTTAAAAGTAAAAGACAAGATACAATTAAATATTGGAAAAGGAAAATGTAAAAAGGGAAAAAGGCCAATAGCAGAAAAGTGAAAGAAAGAGAGAAGGAATTACTTTCTAGAAAAGAAACAGACACCGGACTACTATAACCAACTTACTTATTAAAAAAATACAGACAAAAGCCAGAGGAAAAACTAAATCCTCTGAAGTACGTCAAGGAATACAAAGAAATCAACCCAAATAAATAAACTGGAGATGTATGCAAGATTCAAGTCAGGATCAGAAACGAAAGCTAATAAATACTTGCTTTCAGAAAAGAAGACTATGCAGAATGTGTGAGAATGAGGAGGAAACGCTACATCATGTCCTAGAAAAATGTGAGTACACGGCAAAAGAGAAAGAAAATTGGAACAGCAGATTACGGGCCCAGGAGCCCATGCAAGAATATGGAATACAATATGAATAACGAAAAGGAAAGAAAAGGAGAGGGGAAAAAACGAAGAGCACACACATACGCACGAATGGAATCTATCTATCTACTGAAAAGATGATTACTGATTCGTGATTTGTTCAGATTAAGGAAAATGCACAACTCGCACTTTAACTATTTAGTTAAATTTGCTTACTTCACATAAGTATTTTCCCTATAATTATCAAATACATTATTAATGCATTTGAGTTTTTACAATAATATAAACACAGATTATCAAGTATATATTTCATAATTGAGGTTAAGTTACTTATATATAGTAGCGATCGGGCACACGTGAACAGCCTATCGATTCGCCGACTAGCCGCGGGCGCCTTTCTTCATGCGCACCGTATTTGTAAATGCGTGTGTCGTACCTGCGTTCTGGGAAAACAATTAAAAAGTTTCAGAAAAAAAGAAACTACCTGGATGTTTCGAGAAGGCTCCCGAAAGTAAACAAAAGAGTATTTAAAATCAGCCAAAGAAGCGGTATAGAGTCAAGAACATGAGTAAAACCACCAACGTTTGACGGAAAGTCCTCATGGATCACATACCACAAGCAATTCGAGGCTCCTGAAGAGAAAGCCACTGCGTTGGCCGTTACGCTTTGTGGAGATGTGACATTTTGAACACCCTTTCCCCGAAAGAATTGGCGGATTATGAACAGTTGGAAAACGGTTAGAGTTGCGCTACGGCGAGTCTCATTTAACAGCGATGTATCACATCCAACTGAAAACCCGCCAGCAGAAACCAACGGAATCTCTACAAGAATTCGAGGCTGATATTGCGGGACTGTCTCGACTGGCCTATCCTAATACTCCAGAAGAATTGATGGAAAGGTTGGTAGTGGAGGCATTTACTGATGGACTTCGGGACAGTGACACTCAACAACGAATACGCCTTGACCGACCTAAGATGCTAGCCAATGCGTTGGCTTGTGCATTGGGGTACGAAACTGTTAAACGGTCGTATAAAAACAGGGAAGGGTTCGGCTACTGTGTGAAGAAACGGATTCGTCAGAATCTTTAGATGATACCGTCTGCCGAATCATCTCCAAGTTCGATAAAGAAACTTGAAAGCTAAGATGTTGGAATTGCGGCGAACTAGGTCAGTGTCAGGAGGCAGTGTAGCAGAAGCACTCCTTCCCCAAGTACTTGACGCCAACAGCAGGTAAATTCTGAAACAGTACCTGTTAAAATAAGTGGAGTGATTGACAGATATTGTAGGAATCTAACCAGTGAGCAGAAATACAAGTGCAACATCTACTTTGTCAGAAAGCCGACGTCTTTAAGACTGACAAGAATGGTAGGGGAAGGACTAATATCGTAAAACACAAGATCAATACCGGTAATGCGCAGCCTATTCGTCAAAGACCTAAACGATTGCCCCTGGCCAAGAAAGAAGAAGCAGAGCGAATAATCCACGAAATGCAGGAGACTGGCATAATTGAGCCATCCTCAAGTCCATGGACATCACCGGTAGTATTGATAAAGAAGAAGGATGGGACAACCCGTTTTTGTGTGGATTACCGACAGCTCAACAACGTAACCAAGAAAGACAGTTATCCACTACTACGGATTGATGACACCTTGGATATGCTTTCTGACTAGAAAATGTTTGCCACACTCGATTTGAAGAGCGGATACTGGCAAGTTGCTTTAGATGCTACCGACAAGGAAAAGACCGCATTCTTAATCGGCACGGGCCTATGGCAGTTTACAGTTATGCCTTTCGGGTTATGCAATGCCCCGGCGACGTTCCAAAGGTTAATGGAGAAAATCTTGAGTGATCATATTGGAAAGACCTGCTTGGTATACTTGGATGACATCATAGTGATTGGAAGCACCATTAAAACACCTGCAGAATTTGCAAGCGGTATTCCAGCGGCCAATTTGAAACTCAATCCGAAAAAGTGCCACCTTTTGTATCAGCGAAGGGCGTGGCCGTGGATCCAGAAAAGATAAAGGCCGTGAAAGAATGGCCAGTGCCTGAAAATGTCCACGACATAAGAAGCTTCTTGGGATTGTGCACGTATTATCGTCGCTATGTTTATGGATTCGCCAATATCGCCAAAACTTTGACACGTCTAACCGAAAGTGACCGAAAATTTCATTGGGATTCGGCCTGTCAAATTACAGTCCCCGTACTGGTATATCCTCGGACCAATGGAATGTTCATTTTGGATACCGATGAGGGAATGGGAACCGTTCTGTCGCAGTTACAAGATGGCCAAGAGAAGGTAATCGGCTGTTTTAGCAAAACCTTATCAAAAGCTGAAAGAAACTACTGTGTCACTAGACGAGAAATGCTGGCTGTAGTCAAAGGTGTAGAACATTTTTATAAATACCTATATGGACGAAAATTCACCCTAAGCAACGATCATGCAGCTTTAAGGTGGCTTCTGAATTTCAAGAATCTGGAGGGCCAGGTAGTGCGATGGATTGAGAAGCTACAGGAATATAATTTTGATGTAGAGCACCGGCCTGGAACCGGACACAAGAATGCCGATGCACTTTCCAGAAGATCTTGTCAAACAGACTGCAAGTAGTGTGATCGAATGGAAAAGAATGAAGAAGCAATTCGACGAGTCACGCTAATCGACGACGAGTGGTTACCTGAAAATATAAAACACGACCAAGAAAACGACCCGGACTTGAAGAAGGTGATGGAATGGAAAAGAGACGGAAAACGACCAACGTGGCAGCAAATTTCCTGTACCCAAGTACTAAAATCGTTATGGGCTTAGTGGGACTCAATGGTTTTAGATGATGGCATCCTGAAGAGTGTTGTTGAAAGTCCAGATGGAGAGGAAGATAGGAAGCAACTGGCTATTCCTAGGAACAAGGTTAGAGAGGTGTTGCAGTATCTTCATGATGGATCATCTGGTGACTATTTTGGGGTGAATGAGACGCTTGGGAAAGTTCGAGAGCGAATTTATTGGGTGAACTGTAAGGAAGATGTCAAGAATTGGTGTAATAAGTGTACCACCTGTGCTGCGAGTAATGGACCACAAAAAAGGCCAAGGGCGCCAATGCGTCAATACAATATCGGTGGCTCCTTCGAACGAATCGCAATCGATGTGGCCGGTCCATTGCCAAAGTCTGAGAAAGGTAACAAGTACATCGTGATCGTTATGGATTATTTTACCAAGTGGGTTGAAGCCTATGCCCTTCCGAACCAGGAGTCAGAAACCATAGTTGAGGAGCTGGTAAAAGAGTTGATCAGTCGTTTTGGGGTGCCCTTGGAGTTGCACTCAGATCAAAGGAGGAATTTCGATCGGCTATATTCCGTGCAATATGCGAGCCCCTAGGGATAAAGAAAACTCGAACTACTCAACTCCATCCACAATCGGACAGCATGGTTGAGCGAATGAACCGGACCTTGATTAAATATCTCTCCTAGGTAGTGTCTGGTCACCGAAGGGACTGGGACCGCTATTTGCTTTATTTTTAATAGCATATCGTTCATCTGTCCACGAAACGACTGGCCAAACACCTGCCAGTGTCCTTTTTGGAAAAGAGTTACAACTACCTTGTAACCTAAATTAAGCTGTAAACCAGGAGATGACTTGGCTGGAGAAGATTATGTTACCAACCTCCGAAGAAAGATTAACGATATCCACGAGTCAGTTCGTCGGCATAGCCCACATTCGAAGAGTTCATGAACGAAACCCCCATGTTAACAGGAGATTTGAAGTGACGCAAAAAATCCGATCTATCTATTACCTAGGAACTAAAGGAATATGCTCTGATAAACCAACTTATAGTGACCTTCGGGACGCAGTAATGGAACTCCGCGGACATCTTCTGGAGAATAAGAAGCTGACGATTCCGAGGCTTGGTTGCGCACTGGACAACCTAGATTGGAGGATCGTACGGAACATGATCGAAGTCCTGTTTCGCCGTACTGGAATAGGCGTATTGGTTTGCATTAATAACCCGTATCGGACCAATCATGAGAAGACCGTGGACTGTTACTTCTATTACCGGAGCGGATGTCGTGAAGGCGAGAACTGCAAATTCCGGCATGATGCTGCGAAACGGAAATTGAAAATGTTTCGGGACGAAACATCCTTAAGGAGGGGCAGTGTAGCGAGCACGAGTGTGTTTGTGTGCGATCGGGCACACGTGTGCGTGAACAGCTTATCGATTCGCCGACTAGCCGCCTGCGCGCCGTTTTTATAAATGTGTGTGTCGTATCTGCGTTCTGGGAAAGCAGTTAAAAAGTTTCAGAAAAAAAGAAACTACCTGGATGTTTCGAGAAGGCTCCCGAAAGTAAACAAAGGAGTATTTAAAGGAAGAGACGATCGCCGAAAGTGAAGAAATAAATTGACCGTTGCAGAAGTGAATCCAAAAATAAATTGACAGTGATAGCAGTGAAATAAATAGCGCAGTCAATAATGATAAATCAACAGTAGTGTAAATAAATAGAATAATTCATAACCTATGTTTATTAATAATTTAATAGTGTTTTTAAGTTCTTCAGTAATAATTAGTGTAAATAAATAGTTTTTGTCGTTATCAGTATTAGAAGTTATTTGTTAAACCCACGAACATTACAATATATATTTTAATTTTACTGGGAGTATTCAGCTGTTCAGTGGTCCACAGATCGAAGTGACTTATGTGTTGTACGCTAGGAGTGCTATATTGAAATGTAACCTACTATCATTTTAGCGACAAATAAAAAGCATTTTGAAATTGATTACAAAAGAATTGTTTTTCCAGTCTAAAAATATGGTAAATAAAAATTATAGTAGATTTAAAGTTTATAGTAAGGGCATAATAGTACATAGTAATATGCGTGTAATTATAGTATGTCTACTGTAATTATATTATGGTTCAACAGCTTCTTTTCAATTTTTTAGTGTTTAGATTATTTCAACGTCTTTGGAAACCTTTTCATATGTGTGATAGTTGCTTACAACAAGATTAGTCATAAAATAGGATTTTTGATATACATAGTGTGTCTGTTTAAGTTGACAGCATATAGGTAATTTTTTTATTATTAAGCTTATGAAAAAAAGTTATTCCTTATAAAAAGTCCTGCTGACCTAAAACACGTAATAATTTGTCAGTCATATATAATTTTTTCTTTCAATTACTGCTTTTTTGATTTTAAAACTAATATTTAACATTCAGTGAAATACTGACAAACATGTCATTTATACGACAACTTTGATCAGAATCGAATTATTATTAATATGCATGCATAAATATTCACACATATGGGGCAAGAGTAAGAAGAAAAATACGAAATCATGATTTTAGCAATCGATAGAAACGGCTACATATTTGTAACACCTTTGTAATTCTCAAAAACTTTTCTTTATAAAGGTTTCTGCTATTTTCAAAAGTAAAGAAAAATTTGTATATGACTGACAAATTATTAAGTAAGTATGTTCATGTCTCTATGTATTTTAGAGCATGCAGGACTTTTTATAAAGAGTAATTTTTTTTCGTAAGATTAATAAGAAAAAAGGTTTTCCATATGCTACCAACTTAAGTACTCGATTTTGTATATTGCTAATTTCAAATTATTCTTTATTCAATATACAGGGTGTCCCACAATGCTCTACTATTTTTAGAGAGTGCTAGTTTAGCAACACTACAGAAGTGTCACGACTTTGTATTTGCCAGGTCGAGGAAGGTTGCAGATTATGTAGTAAGAATGGAGAGTTGGACGGGGGATCATAGCACACTCTTCGTAGAGCTTTATTTAAAAAACAAAAAATAGTACGTTTAAATATTTGCTGTGTTGCCGGTTAGTGCAGCCATTCTTAAGGAAGTTCAGAACAACAGATTCGTGTATAAACAAGAAGCCGTTGGGCCGCCCTCGGTCTGTAAACACACCTAAGAACGTCGCTACTGTTCGGTTTGCAATTAGGCGAAATCCTTGTAAATTGGTAAGGGAACATGCATAAGCGTTGCGTTCTCCAAATTATCTGTGCATCCAATGCTGTCAAAGGAACTGAAGTTTCATTAATATAAAATTCAAATTGTGCACTATGTAAAGCCGGAGGACTACGAAATTAGTCGTAATTTTGCACAAGCAATAATTGATGGTTTATTCGATACATTACTAAAGTCACGGTATGGTGCGCAATATCTGCGGGCGGAATTATTGGTGCATTTTTTTTTAAACGACCGAGGCCTTAGTGTTACAGTAAATAGTGACCGTTATGTTCAAATGTTAAACGATTTCTTTCTACCAGCGCTTCAAGGATTCGTGGGGTTTGATGCCAATATTGCTTTCAGCAAGATGGGGGTCACAGTCCACACCGCTAGAAGAACTTTAACAACGCTAGGAGACATTTTTCAGGGAAAAGTCATTTCAAAGTAATGTGATCTACGTTGGCTCCCAAGAAGTCCACACCTGACTCTTCTGGACTTTTTCTTGTGGGGATATCTAAAGTCCAAGGTATATGAGACACATGAGCATTACAACTGCGAATTCAGGCTGTAATAAACGCTATTCTAGAGGACATGATACGGACTGTTTTTGACAATTTAAGGTCTAGACTTCTAAAAGGCATGACATGACACGGAAGACATCTTGAAAACATTATTTTTAATAAATAAAAATCCGCGTTCATTGTTAATATTTTAACAATCAATTACTTTTTTTTGGGCAAAAACATTTGTATTATTTCAGTTTAAAAATAGCAAAACATTATGGGACACTCTGTACTATTCACTAATTTCACTTTTGGTATCGATTAATCGAAGAAGAGAAAATAACTATTACAATTTGAAAAGACTTACATTGCTGCAAAGGAGGTAATCAAGTATGTCAGTTATGCGATTTGAAGAAAACTACTTTTTCATATTTTCATGAAGTCGTATAAATGATTATAAAATTGTAAGCACCAAAATTAAAAAAAATAAATAGATTAATAACTATGTACCTATAATAAAATCAGAATTTCTTTAATAAGCACTAAGCTGTTATTTTTATCAAACAACTTACCAAGGCCGTTAATACAGAAAGAATTTGTGGAAAAAGTTGTACAAATTCCGGTCCACAATGTAACTGTAATTGACTTGAGACATTTTGTATGACTAAATTTTTGTTTCGCATTCTAACATGAAGATTGTTTCTATCAGGATGCATTGCTTCGGCCACTGATTGAATTGCAGTTAAACAACAAGAACGCACCGTCACATCCTTACAGTTAGCCAATTCTGTAACTGCAAAATCTAATATGTCCTTTTCAATTACTTGTAGCAATGGAGAAACTGGATTACCACATATTTCACTGTAAGCTGTGAGTAATAAAATCCGTATCTAAAACAAAATAATGTGGTTGACAGCATTATCTATAAAGATAAAAAATCAGATTTTTCTATAATAATCATCAATAACATTATCAACACACCCAAAAAAAGAAAACCGAAAATCTCAGTATCACCTGAAAAGCATTCAATGCTACTGTGAAACGGGTTTTTCGGCGGCTTGAATCGGAAAGAGCGGAAAACTTAAAATTAACTACGTCTAAATTATTAACCCCCCCCCCTCATGTTACTTTCTTGTTCTTATGTTTGTAAAAGTAAAAAATTGCTAAATTAGGCTGTAGTTAAATAAAGATTATTAATGATTCCTTTTTTTATTTTATATTTTATATTCTTCATAGTTTTTGAGAAAAAAATTATTAAATTTGAAAAAGCGTTT